>NC_139705.1:51006318-51041318 GCF_964188405.1 Protomyctophum parallelum | reverse complement strand
TGTACTGAAGACACTTATGTACTGAAGACTTATGTACTGAAGACTTATGTACTGAAGACTTATGTACTGAAGACTTATGTACTGAAGACTTATGTACTGAAGACTTATGTACTGAAGACTTATGTACTGAAGACTTATGTACTGAAGACTTATGTACTGAAGACTGGAGATAACACACGGAGACGCTCACACGCTGTGGGCTCTGATGCTACTGATAAGTGTCTTTATTTGCACAGATAGGTGACGTGCTGGAAACGTCAGTTACATAGAGTAATAGACTGTAGTCTATTTGCTCAGCGATAAAAGACTTAAACTAATACTAATGCCTTCTAGCGTGGCACTCCGTGATCTGCTATTTTTCAACAGCTCATAAGTACTTAATGTTTAACCCAGACCTGACGACCTGACGTCGGAATCTAAAAAGGGCTTCTAAATAAAGCTTTCTGGAAAAAGCTCATGTTTCTATATCAGTGGTGCTCAATATTTCATGTCAAGGAAACCCCCGACCATTATAAGTTATTGACCGCCGATCCCCAGAAGCAAAGATTTGAGTTAAAAAAATGTTCGCACAGATCAAAAGATCTCAGAGGAGACCGTGCAGAAGACAGAACAGAACAGAACAGGAGCAGACAGGTAGAACTACAGAGAGGTGGTCTGTCTGGAGGAGTGGCTAACCGTGTGTGTGTGTGTGTGTGTGTGTGTGTGTGTGTGTGTGTGTGTGTGTGTGTGTGTGTGTGTGTGTGTGCGTGTGCGTGATCATGGCTGTTTGAAGAAACGACACACGTGCTCTAATCAGGTGTCGCATCAGTCAAAATCCAGGCGGTTCCACAACAATATGTGTCTGATTTCCATGAAATCCCATTGTGTCTAAAACACATACCAGTTCATGAGGAGATGTGCTGGGAGAGATGAGGGATAGTGACAGAATAGGGACATATAAATATACATCACATAAGACCAAGCGAACCCCTCAGCTCTGGGCCAGGTGGCCCTGACCAGTATTGACTGGTCTGATTGAAGGGACACTTTCCTGGGGGGGGGTCTTTATCCCGTTCTGACCCGAGATCAGATTCTAAAAATGTCTTCCACATCCAGAGAGTCATCTGAAAAAGCTATGTTTCTGTGTCAGTCGTTCTTTCGATTTTTCAAAAATAGCAGACCTACAAGCTCGTAGCGCGCCACTCGGTGGCGCGCTACGAGCTTGTAGGTCTGCTATTTTTAAATAGCTAAAGCATACGTTATGCTAACACCAAAAGGGGTTCCCGCCCAAAATTGGTTCAAGTGCGTAATATGTGGTTTTAGTTATTTTAGATTTTTATTAGCACTGTCCATGATTTGACATTGACTACAATTCCCATAAGGCTTTGCAGTGCTCCTCCTTGGGGATAGGGCAGAGCCATCTACTGTAACAGAAGAGTTGCGACATTGAGGGGGGCAGAAAACAGCCCGGTCACGTGGTTCCTGTACTCGCACGAGCCCAAGGACTCCAACGCATTCCGTAAACCTCCGGTTATATTATGGAGCCTTCAATTAGAGACAAACCAATAGAAGTCTCTGTGAGAGCCGCCATTAGACCGGCCCCATAAAGTGAACAGAGTTTTGCGTAACTATATTTTATATTTAAGCAATTATTACACGAGAGGGTGTTGTTTTAACGTGATTATTGCCACGACAGGGATGCGGTCAGGAACGAGATGAAGTCGAGATCCGCAAGCATCACTGAAGTGGCAATAATCACGTTAAACCACACCCTCGAGTGTAATATTGCAATTCTACAACAGTTAAGGTCATTACACACTGGCGAATTAGCGACGCGATGCGAATAAGCGATCTGAAAATGCGAAATATTGCATGTTGCAGTTCGCCTGCGAATCTTTGCAAAATACGACACCAGAGCGAACAAATAAAAGCGAAAACGGTCGCATTTTCGCACATTCGCACATTCGCCACTGATGTGGAATCTTGTATGGACTTCAATTGTTTTTTTTTAAATGCGAATTATTCGCACGAATATATCGCGTCGCCAATTCGCCAGTGTGTAATGACCTTAACCCTTAAAACAATGACGGATGTAGTCACTACAACCACAAATGTCCCAAGAAACTATCTAGCCTAGCCACCGAGTTTGCTAGCGCTCTGGGAGAACAGAGCAGCTGAATTATTTGTTTTGATTAGGTGGTGAACGGTGCTGGTTTGATCCACGGCTAGAAACCGTTTTTTCAACCAATCGGATTGCTTCCTCTTAACGACCTGTTGTAGAATTATATTTATTTTTTATACTTTATATTTTTATATTTTATACTCTATGTGGCTCTGGGATAGGGGAGGGCTGTCTTACTGAGACAACATGTAGTCCAGGAAGTCACTGCGTAACCTAGTACCCATGACACGGACATGGACACTGCTTAAATGTAAACTATCTAAAACCACATGATATTACACACACATAAAGACCCCAGGAAAGAGTGACAAACCTTCTAAACGTCATTAAAGAGCAGAATCCAATATATTCTACTGAGAATTCACGGCGTGAAAAGAGTTAACAGCACTATAGATTTGCCCGTAAGCCTCACGTTTAGCAGGCATGTATACAGTTAATATACGGTAATATACCGATGGTATAAATTCAGGAGTTTACCAGAGTTTGTTGGAAGGTTTAACGGGAGTTTCCTGCAATACATCACGTATTCCATGCTTTTTGGCGCAGTGGAAGGAGGAGAATAACTGGCATGTGAAGCATTCCGATATGCCAGAAAAACCTTGGCGTCTGCTCTAAACGCATCGCACCTGGAGAGAGAGAGGGGAGGACATCGCCGGTACACTGTGAAATACCGTTAACTTCGCAGACACTGAGCGATGGGAACAAAACACTTTGAAGCATTTAGTGCAGTGGGTTTTCCAACCGGTGGTCCGGGGACCACCACGTGGTCCTCGAGGCGGTTCCAGGTGGTCCCCCCCCCCCTTCAAATCTGAAAACAAAAGGTGATCGGGCTTTCTCTGTAGCTGGACCTACACTTTGGAATAATCAAGGCTATAGCCCCAACCTGAAAACACACCTTTTTAGTCTGGCTTTTATCCCATTCTGACCTGAGATCAGATTCATACGAGGTTTCCGCTACTGGTCTGATTAACCCCATTCTGACCTGAGATCAGATTCTAAAAATGTCAGTCGTTCTTCGATTTTTCAAAAATAGCAGACCTACAAGCTCGTAGCGCGCCACTCGGTGGCGCGCTATGAGCTTGTAGATCTGCTATTTTTCAATAGCTAAAGCATAACATGATGCTGACACCAAAAGGGGTTCCCGTTCAGAATGGGTTAATACAGTGTGAAGTTTTAGTGTTTATTGTTGTTCATTGTTTTTGTTGTTATTTTTGTTTGTTTGGCCTGTTTTTTTTCCCTGATTGTATTACATGTTTTATTAGACTACCAACTACCGACTACTCTACCTGTTGTGGAAAGCACTTTGGGTCAACTGCTGTTGTTTTTAACCCATTCTGAACGGGAACCACTTTTGGTGTCAGCATCATGTTATGCTTTAGCTATTGAAAAATAGCAGATCTACAAGCAGATCTACGAGCTTGTAGGTCTGCTATTTTTGAAAAATCGAAGAACGACTGACATTTTTAGAATCTGATCTCAGGTCAGAATGGGTTCATCAGACCAGTGCGTGTCCAGTGGAAACCTCATATGAATCTGATCTCAGGTCAGAATGGGTTAATCAGACCAGTGCGTATCCAGTGGAAACCTCATATGAATCTGATTTCAGGTCAGAATGGGTTAAATGTGCTATATGAATAAAATTGACTTGACTTGACTTGATTTATAATAACAAGACAGGTCGTCATTTAGCTGACATCACTGACTAAAAGAAAATCGAAGGGAAAGATATATATATATATATATATATATATATATATATATATATTTTTTTAAATATATGTTTTATCCCACGATTTTGTAATCCATTTTTCACCCCTGTGTCAATCATCTAATGTGATCCTGGGCTCTACACACCCTCCGCTAACCTAGTCCCCATATATGGGGGACAAGGGGAGAGCAACAGACTTGAACTCATGCTTCCTTCATGCCTGAGTGTCCAAGTCGCTCCTTTACACCTGACAGGGGGAGTTTCCCTGGTTGGACGTAGCGCGTGGAAGGAGCACGTTATTCCAACCAGTTCCTTTCCCCTCCATCAGGCGCCCCGGCTGGCCAGGGGGAGGCGACCATAGTGACCATAGGATTACTGCATGTTTTTTGTGAGGGTACCTACCCTAGGGGACACGGGGAGAACATGCAAACTCCACACAGAAAGGCCCTTTCGCCAACCCCGCCTTCGGGTATGGGCACTGATGGAAAGATAATTTGATGCTGCATGTGTCAGTTTTCTGTTCCAAAATATGAAAGCTTGAAAAGCGTCACGACATGGTGTGGAATGACTTCAAAGCAGTCCTAGTGATCAAGAGACCGCCTCATGTTCATATTCAGAACAGAGCAGAACCCAGAGACCGCCTCATGTTATATTCAGAACACAGCAGAACCCAGAGACCACCTCATGTTCATATTCAGAACACAGCAGAACCCAGAGACCGCCTCATGTTATATTCAGAACACAGCAGAACCCAGAGACCACCTCATGTTCATATTCAGAACACAGCAGAACCCAGAGACCGCCTCATGTTATATTCAGAACACAGCAGAACCCAGAGACCGCCTCATGTTCATATTCAGAACAGAGCAGAACCCAGAGACCGCCTCATGTTATATTCAGAACACAGCAGAACCCAGAGAGACCGCCTCATGTTATATTCAGAACACAGCAGAACCCAGAGAGACCGCCTCATGTTATATTCAGAACACAGCAGAACCCAGAGACCGCCTCATGTTATATTCAGAACACAGCAGAACCCAGAGACCGCCTCATGTTCATATTCAGAACAGAGCAGAACCCAGAGAGACCGCCTCATGTTATATTCAGAACAGAGCAGAACCCAGAGAGACCGCCTCATGTTATATTCAGAACAGAGCAGAACCCAGAGACCGCCTCATGTTATATTCAGAACACAGCAGAACCCAGAGACCGCCTCATGTTCATATTCAGAACAGAGCAGAACCCAGAGACCGCCTCATGTTATATTCAGAACACAGCAGAACCCAGAGACCGCCTCATGTTCATATTCAGAACACAGCAGAACCCAGAGACCGCCTCATGTTATATTCAGAACAGAGCAGAACCCAGAGACCGCCTCATGTTATATTCAGAACAGAGCAGAACCCAGAGAGACCGCCTCATGTTATATTCAGAACACAGCAGAACCCAGAGACCGCCTCATGTTCATGTTCAGAACACAGCAGAACCCAGAGACCGCCTCATGTTCATGTTCAGAACACAGCAGAACCCAGAGAGACCGCCTCATGTTCATATTCAGAACAGAGCAGAACCCAGAGACCACCTCATGTTCATATTCAGAACACAGCAGAACCCAGAGACCGCCTCATGTTCATATTCAGAACAGAGCAGAACCCAGAGAGACCGCCTCATGTTCATATTCAGAACACAGCAGAACCCAGAGAGACCGCCTCATGTTATATTCAGAACACAGCAGAACCCAGAGAGACCGCCTCATGTTATATTCAGAACACAGCAGAACCCAGAGACCGCCTCATGTTATATTCAGAACACAGCAGAACCCAGAGAGACCGCCTCATGTTATATTCAGAACAGAGCAGAACCCAGAGACCGCCTCATGTTCATATTCAGAACACAGCAGAACCCAGAGACCGCCTCATGTTATATTCAGAACACAGCAGAACCCAGAGACCGCCTCATGTTCATATTCAGAACAGAGCAGAACCCAGAGACCGCCTCATGTTATATTCAGAACACAGCAGAACCCAGAGAGACCGCCTCATGTTCATATTCAGAACACAGCAGAACCCAGAGACCGCCTCATGTTCATATTCAGAACAGAGCAGAACCCAGAGACCGCCTCATGTTATATTCAGAACACAGCAGAACCCAGAGAGACCGCCTCATGTTCATATTCAGAACACAGCAGAACCCAGAGACCGCCTCATGTTATATTCAGAACACAGCAGAACCCAGAGAGACCGCCTCATGTTATATTCAGAACAGAGCAGAACCCAGAGAGACCGCCTCATGTTATATTCAGAACACAGCAGAACCCAGAGAGACCGCCTCATGTTCATATTCAGAACACAGCAGAACCCAGAGAGACCGCCTCATGTTATATTCAGAACACAGCAGAACCCAGAGACCGCCTCATGTTCATATTCAGAACAGAGCAGAACCCAGAGAGACCGCCTCATGTTCATATTCAGAACACAGCAGAACCCAGAGACCGCCTCATGTTCATATTCAGAACAGAGCAGAACCCAGAGACCGCCTCATGTTATATTCAGAACACAGCAGAACCCAGAGACCGCCTCATGTTATATTCAGAACACAGCAGAACCCAGAGAGACCGCCTCATGTTATATTCAGAACACAGCAGAACCCAGAGACCGCCTCATGTTATATTCAGAACACAGCAGAACCCAGAGACCGCCTCATGTTATATTCAGAACAGAGCAGAACCCAGAGACCGCCTCATGTTCATATTCAGAACACAGCAGAACCCAGAGACCGCCTCATGTTCATATTCAGAACACAGCAGAACCCAGAGACCGCCTCATGTTCATATTCAGAACAGAGCAGAACCCAGAGAGACCGCCTCATGTTATATTCAGAACACAGCAGAACCCAGAGACCGCCTCATGTTATATTCAGAACACAGCAGAACCCAGAGACCGCCTCATGTTATATTCAGAACACAGCAGAACCCAGAGAGACCGCCTCATGTTCATATTCAGAACACAGCAGAACCCAGAGACCGCCTCATGTTATATTCAGAACACAGCAGAACCCAGAGACCGCCTCATGTTCATATTCAGAACACAGCAGAACCCAGAGCACCCTTCATGTTCATAATGTGACTACATTTGACTGAGGGACTGCCATTGGATTTTCTTTTTTAATTTCCGTTTTTTCATGTCATATGAAAGCTGGAGATAATGGCTTGTTAGAGTAATGTCGTGCAGAAAAACAACGAATTGAGAAAACGGGCTTGAAAGGTTCACTTCTGTGGTCTCTAACATTACACTTAGCTACATGTTTAAGCATTTATTTTTTATTTATTTCATATTTACAGCTCTGACACTTATTTCAGACATGCTCTAGTATATGTGAAGAGTCTGCCTGTGCTTTGAAAAATAATTCTAGGGGTCCTTGAGTACCACTTTTAGGATTTAAGGACACTTTTTTAAATTGGGGTGTGTTCGTGCTTGCGTGCGTGCGTGCGTGCATGTGTGTGTGTGTGTGTTCGTGCGTGTGTGTGTGTGCGTGCATGTGAATTGAGTTGTGCTTTCAACAGCCTTTGGGGAATAAAGCTGTTCGACAGCCTGTTGTTCCCTGCAGCCCATTACTGAGGACACTACAGCCTCCCTGCTCACTGTGTGCTGCTTCCATCTAACAAAACGTACTATTGGAGCAGCAGCCTTCTCAGTAAACATCATTATGAGTCCATTCCTTTGCATTCCTGTTTAGTTTCAGCTCGCTGTAATGTAATGTCACAGTTCTGATTCTTTCCAAATCCTCCAGCTCTTTGAGGAGATCCCAGATGGTGGTAGAGAAGTGAGGTTGTAATAGTTGACAGGCCGAGTAGAGCCAAAAGGGGGTTGACACTATGGCAGGTAAATGAAATGTGTGGGGCGTGTGGAGTTTGCTTTGGAGTTGTCCTTAACTGCAAGTGCATGTTTTGAGTGAGGAGTCTGCTATAAACACAACACCAGATATATATATATGACAGGAAGTAGCTCATAACATGTCTACGGTGGACTTTTTATAATTCAAGCTTTCCGTAACACAGCTGCAATGTTGGTGAGTTTGACGTTGTTTAATCTAATTAAGAGGAGGACTTTTCTGTTTGGATGAATGGGCTGTCTATAGAGCGACGCAGTCCCTCCCCCTTTCAGAACAACGAGTGGCCCAGGAAATGGTTCTCCATTTTATTTTCACCATAGGCGATTCCTAAAGTATTTCTTTAAAGACGGTTATACGCCGCGGACAAAGCCAACTCGGATCGTGACAAATCATGACAATGAACACAATGTTTTAGGGGCCGATCAAATAATTTATAAGAAGAAAAACAACAACAAAAAAGTGTTGTAACCTGCCGTTTCTTTCTACTTTCTAATTATTTGTTTGGCCCTGCAAAACATTGTGTTCATTGTCATGATTTGTCTCGATCCGAGTTGGCTTTGTCCGCGGCGTAACCGTCTTTAAATAAATAATTTAGGAATCGCCTATGGAGAAAATGAATGGAGAACCATTTCCTGGGCCACTCGCTGTTCTGAAAGGGGGAGGGACTGCGACGCTCTATAGAGCACTGAAGTCTGACGTCACTTTCAGTAGAGTCCCCAGGTTCATGTATTTGTTTAGTTGCATTGAAATCCCCATTGAGGCGATTTGAGATCGCCTCATATAACAACTGTGTTTGAAAAATAAACATGTCACCCCGGCCGCTTCACTCATATGGATATGAAGAATCAACTGACTGAGAGAAAACGCTAATGTTACTGCTGCTGAATTAGTTAGATTTTCGCTAGAAGCAGACTGTATCATATATGAGTGACTGACTGTCGCAAACGATACAGAGACACCTCCCTGACAATAACGCCGAGACAGCTTTGCTTATTTTTGGACCACAACGCTTATAGTAGACGATATTAAGATCACCCCATGTTATTCTCCATAGAGAAATTAATTCCGCGAACCAGGGGAATCGAAGGGATGAGCGAGTTACGTCAGGACTTTAGAACCAGGGGAATGGAAGGGATGAGCGAGTTACGTCAGGACTTTAGAACCAGGGGAATGGAAGGGATGAGCGAGTTACGTCAGGACTTCGGTGCTCGATATGGGAAGTATCACCTAGGTAGCACCTTGCTGGCAAGATGGCTGTGGTCTGAATATGGCCAATTGTACACATCCTTTCTAATGGAACCAGAGGGGACCTCTCTATACAGAACCCTCTCTGCATTTATCCGGGCTTGGGACCGGCATGAATACAACACTGGAGCTTCTGTGCTCCGTTGAGGCATGCCCTCGAACACACTCTCAATAAAGATTCCAATGCAGGGAAATAAAATAAACATGTCAAAACAAACTGGGTCCCAAGTTGCTGTCAGCACTGTGTGTGTGTGTGTGTGTGTGTGTGTGTGTGCGTGTGTGTGTGTGTGTGTGTGTGTGTGTGTGTGTGTGTGTGTGTGTGTGTGTGTGTGTGTGTGTGTGTGTGTGTGTGTGTGTGTCTGACACGCTCCGACAGCTCCAACATAGCTGTCTCTGTCAGATAGTTTTCTGCCTCTGCAGAATATTATGTTTGAACACTGCCAGTCTACTTTGCTTCACACTGAATGTCTATAGTGTTCAGTTAGAAATTGTACAGTTCGCCTGCTCCCAAAGTGTAGTGTAGTGTTGTGTGTGTGTGTGTGTGTGTGTGTGTGTGTGTGTGTGTGTGTGTGTGTGTGCATGCTTAATGGAAATAGTGGCAAAAGAAATGCATAATTATGCAGTAATCGGTTCGGTTAATTTTAGAGTAAAAACCGAAACATTCAAAGAACCGGGGTTACCTTTTCGTAACCTACGGTTTTGTTGAGATGACGTGATCAAAATGTAATGTAATGTAATGTCTTTATTATCATGTAGCTCTACATTACAACAAAGGTATATACGGTCATGACGGTGGAAAACTGTACAGAGACTGGTAACCGGTATTCGGCCAAGAATTTCAACTGTAGATTTAGTCGACTAAAATCCTATGATATTTAGTCGACTAAATCTACAGTTGATTTAGTCGACTAAAATCCTATGACATTTAGTCGACTAAAACTAGACAAACACTTAAGACATCCCAGGTGACTAAAACATGACTAAAACTAAATGAAAACCATTCAAGAGACTATGACTAAAACTATAATCAAAATGTGCTGCCAAAAACAACACTGGTGTCACTCAGGCATCACTGCGTGATTCGGGTAAATTATTGATAAACCACAACAAATGTAATTTGATCACAATCCAATCACGCTTTGTTATGACTATATGCCTTTATGAAAGAGAATGTGTGAGAGTGAATCCATCTTTGATGTTAGCAGAATCTATCATAGATTCAACCCCCCAAAGACCTGTACATTTCCGTTAATCACAAGCAATCCCAAAACAATTATTGGATGGTTGTTAATTGCTTATTGCCTCTGGGAGGGAGGGGGGGGGGGGGGGGGGGAGGGAGAGAGGGAGAGGGAGGGAGGGAGGGAGGAAGGGAGAGAGGGAGAGAGAGGGAGGGAGGGAGAGAGAGAGGGAGGGAGAGAGGGAACTAAATGGCACTTATTTTACAGTAAGTAAAATAATAATTTTACAGTAAGTAAAATAAGTGCTAATAACAGTGTGTTAGAGGGGCAGGGGCTGAACTGCCGCAAAAGGGCACTTTTGGGCAAAAACTGCGAAAATAGCAGAAATGCAAATGTGTAGTGCCGCGGTATGAGCTTGTACATCTGATATTTTTGAATGGTGGAACCACTCCAAGGAACAGCAATGTCCGTGTCCGCCTATGTGTTCACCTATGTGTGTGTTAATGAGAGAGAGATAGTGCTGTACTGTTGCCTGCTAATGAGAGAGAGAGAGATGGGGGGGGGGGGGGGGAGAGAGGGGAGTTGCAACACTCGGTTCACACGGGTGTGATTTTCTATTCTATTCTATTATTACCTATTGTTTTTAAATCGTGAAAATGTGTGCACATTTTTTTATATATATATATTCTTTCCCAGCTAATGTTTTTAACTCAAATCTTTGCTTCTGGGGGGTCCCTGGGGGGGGGGGGGGGGGGGGTCCCTGGAACAACATATTTTCAGATGGAGGCAATAACAAAAGAATGGCAAATACTGTGCAATAGCCTATAATTCTATTGTTGACATTCTTGACTAGTTTGAGCATCACTGAAATAGAAACATATGGTCTAGACATGTGTAGAATCAGAGAATCTTCATGTCTAAATGGGTTAAAAGTGTCCAATTCCAACGGCATCACTTTATGGCATTCACATTTTTGTCAATTTGGGAAGTTTGAAGAATCAGACACTGATGACTCAGGCTGCCGAACATGGCAGCACATGAGTGTCAGCTGATGGAATTGAAATGATGTGCTCAGATTTTTATATGAATGTCGATTCGTATTAAGGCGTCTTGTTAAAAAAATAAAATGTGGCACCCACCCCGTCTTTGAGCTTTGCTATAGTCATGGTTTCCAGCTCCCCCCTGATGTGGTGTGGGAGTTCAGACTGCTCCAGAGCAAACTGAATAACTGCTAGTTTGCACAAGACGTGAAGTCTAAGATAAACAGGTCTATATACCTTTTAAAAAAAAAAAAAAAAAAAAAAAAGGTTATTTTTTTTCTTAATTTGTAGTGTGTGGACCATGCGGTGACATTGATCAAATCTTGATAAAAAACGCTTCTACTATATTATTTAGGCCCCCACAATCTAAAGCTATGTTTCTATGCCAGTGGTTCTTCGATTAAAGAAAAATAGCAGACCTACAAGCTCGTAGCGCGCCACTCGGTGGCGCGCTACGAGCTTGTAGATCTGCTATTTTTCAATAGCTATAAAGCACCAAAATGGGTTCCCGCCCCAAAATGCGCTGCACAAGGTGCCCTTTTTTTCCACCTGCCCCTCTAAATGTTTGTGCACGCCACTGAAGGGTGTTGACCTGCATGTGCCATAACATCAAAGGTTGTCCCCCAGAAATAACATCTAATGACCCCGTATAGGATCACAACCTATTATGGACAACCCGGTCAATGTTTTGGCTATAGATTGATTGATTCTTTATTTAAAGGGATTGTGACATTAAAAATAGGTTTTGGAATTGTTCTTGTTTTTTTTAGGTTTTCTAATCTCAATTGCACCCAAAAAACATGAACTTTTAACATTCAGTAGATTTTCTGTGATCTGGGGTTTTCTGGCTCAAACAGGTGCTCTGATTTGCCGGCAGTAAGTGACATCACTTACTGCAAATCCCATATATGTCAATGGGATTTGCCAGCAGATGTCACTGTTTTCACTGTGTTGCCTGTTTTCATTGTAGCTCAAAAGGCCCAAAAAAACCCAAAGAAAACTTCAGACCACAGAAAATCCACTGAATGTTCAAAGTTCAGGTTTTTTGGGTGTAATTGAGGTCATAAAACCTAAAAGAAAAAAGAAAAAGAAAAATAAATGAAAATGAATGTCATAAAACCTTTAAGTGCTTCCGAAGAAGCCCAGCCCATATGGACTTACAGGACACTTTTTTTACAGTTTACATAAACAATGACAATAAACCCACATGACGGTTTTGCAAACGATGATCAAGTGAATACCAAACTGAAAACTCCAGATCCTATGGTAGAAATCCAATATGGCCGCCACAATATTAGCCCCCATTAGATCTAATGGGAGGTGAATATAGGTCACATTTCTAAACTGAGGGATATTTCCACCAAACTTCACAGGTTGATCAATTATATAAATATGATATTATTTTTTTTGTATTGCAAGTTTCCATGAAATCCAATATGGCCGCCACAATATGGCTGCCATAATATTAGCACCCAGAAAATAGGTTTTGGCTCGAATTTCTGACACCAGATGAGCTAGAAACACAAACCTGGTGTCTATTTCATGGTTTCTGACCATGAGAGACTCAATGGAATACCTATTTTTATTATTGGGTGTATCTGGACCCTTATTGTGCATATTTACAAGATGGTGGCCATACCCGAAATAGTGCTTTACCATGATTTCTACCATGATTGTTGACTGTTTTGGCAAACACAAGGAATATCAATCCATTGGCTAAGATTCATTGCACAGAAGAGACAGAAGAGGGGCGGCTTAGCATCCAGCTGCACAGGCTACTGCTTTACAATTTACAATTTAGGCCTTTAGCAGACGCTCTTAATCCAGAGCGACTTACAATAATCAAGAACAAAAGCATGGGAATACATCACAAAAGCTGCTTTGTGTAAACACCTGCAATGACCGCTGTGCTGTCGTCACCCTACGTGTGTGTGTGTGTGTGTGTGTGTGTGTGTGTGTGTGTGTGTGTGTGTGTGTGTGTGTGTGTGTGTGTGTGTGCGTGTGCGCGTGCGCGGGGGTTGCTGCCACCAACAACGGTTGCTTTCTGTGTGACGCACTCACTTCTATTTATAGGCGCTGACATTCTGCGTGCGTGCATGCGTGTCTGCATGTGTGTGCGTGTGCATGTGTGTGCGTGTGCATGTGTGTGCGTGTGCATGTGCGCGTGTGCGTGCGTGTGAATCATGAGAAAGATCCACATGCTTTCCTTTCCTTGTTATTTGTTGAACCTGTTGAATGTCATCCGTGATGTCATCAATGATGTCATCCGTGTCTCCATCCCTCCATCTCCATACCAATAATTATTCAATCAGTGAATCAACCTATTTTAGGCAGGAACCCCTTTTGGTGTTTTAAGCATTAGTGTTATGCTTTAGCTATTTAAAAATAGCAGATCTACAAGCTCGTAGCGCGCCACCGAGTGGCGCGATACGAGCTTGTAGATCTGCTATTTTTGAAAAATCGAAGAACGACTGACATTTTTTAGAATCTGATCTCAGGTCAGAATGGGGTTAATCAGACCAGTGTGTGTCTGTCCAGTGGAAACCTCGCATGAATCTGATCTCAGGTCAGAATGGGGTTAATCAGACCAGTGTGTGTCCAGTGGAAACCCTCGTATGAATCTGATCTCAGGTCAGAATGGGTTAACTGCTCGTGACGGAACGTTCCGCCATGCAGTTAAATCGAAGAACGACTGACACAGAAACATGGCTTTTTCAGAAAACTGTCATTTTCAAACAGACATTTTTTAGAATCTGATCTCGGGTCAGAATGGGTTAACGATTGGTATGAATTTAATACATGGTATTGAATGTAAATGTGTATTTTTGCACCTGATGTGAATGCTTCTCTTTGTTCCATATTCTAAAGCGAAATGAGGTTTGTGTTCAGATAACTAATAATGATAAAGAATCATGTATTAAGGCCTATCCTTATTACGTTGTTAAATTATAACTAAGAGAAAGTTGGAAAGAAAGAAAGAGAAAGAAAATAAAGAAAAAATTTAATAAACACGAAAAAAAAAACAGACAAGCAAAGAAGAAGAAGAAGAAACACAATTACAAACACAATAAACAAACACAAAAACAAAGACAAAAACATCAAGCAAACATGAAAATGATCCTTTATTTCAGTGAAATAACATTCACTGCAATGGAAACAAGTCTTTGACTTTGTTTGTGTTAATCCTTTTAGCCTCATGTTTTACTGTTCCGCGTGCAGTTTACATCTCTGACTAATGAAGTATTCAATCAATCAATCAATCAATCGATGCATGAATGTGTCAAACCTTGAGGTGTGAAGCAGCAGTCGATTATAGGCTCACTGGAATACAGATAAAAATCATTGCAGCGAGAGCCTGCCTGTGAATATCTCAGGCGTGTGCATACTGTAGCATTGACGCACTGTGAGTTTGTATAGCTTTATTTTTAGACTGATAAGATGCACGCTGCATGCCCTTCATCTGGCAGATCAATGCATGGCTGTTTGTTCTGTATTCTCTGTGCTGGCTTTGTATAGCCGTATATACTACGAGCAAGCTATTGAAAAATATCAGATCTACAAGCTCATAGTGCGGCACCGAGTGCCGCGCTATGAGCGTGTAGATCTGATTAGTTTAGTTTATTTCGATCTTTAGAGAGGGAGACATTACACAAGAAAAAACAGTTTACTTTTAGGTGATGGAAAAGGCATAGGCAGAAGCTTAAAGCTTATTAGTGCCTATCCTTATCTCAACGTATTCCAATATACTGTTGAAGATACAATCAACATATAAACAAAACAAACAAATGACATTTAACGAAGGAGAATAGAAAATTAAACAAACAGAAAACAAAACAGACAACGAGAAAAACAAAACAAGGAGGGAAAAAAAGACAAAAAAAAAAACCCAGACAAAGCTACAATGTTATACTAAGTCCAACACTATATGGCATAAACATAGCTCAGCTCCCCACTCATTCCAGGTTATATTTATGCAATAATTCCTGTTTGAGCCTCTTTTTAAATTGTTTTAGGTTGTTGCTTTGCTTTATTGGCTCAGACAAGCTGTTCCACAGCTTAACTCCATGAACAGAAACACACATGCTCTTTAAGGTAGTTTCAACACTTATTTGTTTGAAGTTTAGTTCCCCTCTCAGCTCATACCTCCTTAAACCTTTTTTGGATATTTCCAGGAAGCAGATTATGTCTTTCTTTATATAATAATTGTGCTGTTTTAAAATCAACTAAATCAAAAAACTTTAATGTATGTGATATTTTTGAAAAATCTTGAAAATGTGGCGCAAATCCTTGAATATATATTCTTTCAGAGTTAACATTTATAACTCAAATCTTTGCTTCTGGGGGGGGTATAGGGTCCCTGGAACTACTATGTTCAGATGGTGGGTCGGCGGACAATTACATATATTTTTGTATAACATGTTTGAGAACGACTGACACATAAACATAGGGTTTTAACGACTGACATTATAAACATAGGGTTTTTCAGAAAACTGTCATGATTTAGAAGACATTTTGTAGGATCATCGTCAGGGTCTAAATGGGTTAACAATTAAGGGTTATATGGATAATGGTGACCTTGCTTTGACGGTATATACACGTACATTATCATTTATATATCATTTATATATACACGTACATTATCATTTGAGGTGATACCGATATTTAGCAAGATTGGTAAAGGAAGTGTAACACCCTGCAGGATTACATTAAATGAAAATGAGTGAAACAATGCAGAGAGAGAGGGAGAGTGGGAGAGGGGGAGAGGAGGGGAGGGGGGAGAGAGGGGGGGAGAGAGGGGGATAGGGGGGAGAGAGGATCAAAATGCTCTGTATAAATGCTATAGCCTCAGTGAGATTCGAGGGTTTCCAAATGTTCCATAATGCTCAATGCAACATAAGTCCTACATTCAGCATTTAAGATTTAAGCAATAAGCCACCAGAGGTCTCAGGTATTTTACACTGGCTGGGGGGGGCGTATAGGCAGTGTTTTTTTGTTTTTTTTTCACTTAACCCATTCTGACCTGAGATCAGGTTTCCACTGGACACACGCTGGTCTGACGAACCCATTCTGACCTGAGATCAGATTCATATGAGGTTTCCACTGGACACACGCTGGTCTGACGAACCCATTCTGACCTGAGATCAGATTCTAAAAATGTCAGTCGTTTTTTTCAAAAATAGCAGACCTACAAGCTCGTATCGCGCCACTCGGTGGCGCGATATGAGCTTGTAGATCTGCTATTTTTCAATAGCTAAAGCATAACATGATGCCAACACCAAAATGGGTGCCCGTTCAGAATGGGTTAATTTTTATTGAAGGAAGAACAGACAAGAAAAAAACAACTGACAATACTATACGGAAAGAAAAAGAAAAGAAAAAGACAAAAAGTAAAAAGAAAAAAGGCTGCATTTTTCATATTACAAAAAACATTCAATGAAATCCTATTGCAATATCGCTATAGGCTGAGAGAAGAGATCCCACTTTTCCCACTTTTTATAGAATTTATCCTCTTGTAGTCTAAGTATGAATGTACGTTTTTCCATAGCATACAGTTCCTCAGTAATGTCCATCCATTGATCTTTCGTTGGTGGGTCCTGCTGGCACCAGCGTCGTGTGATTGCTTTTTTTACTTGCTGCTAAGAGGATGGCTGTGGTTCTTTAATTGCTGTGGTTATTTTATGTCTTGTTGTGGTTCTTTTATGTCTTGTTGTGGTTCTTTTATGTCTTGTTGTGGTTATTTCATGTCTTGTTCAAATAATCAAAACTCAACTTTACCATGAGGTGACTGCAGAGTCTGCAGCACTGACAATGATCAAACAGCCATAGTAAGCAGCTCAGTTTAAACACTCCAACTCAAACCACCCAGGAGATCGACCACATGCTGCTCTGAAACCCCGGATAGGGACATGAAAGTTACGTATAGCACCTTTAAAGTTAACGCTCTGGGTTTTGCTGTAGTTTAGTTTGCAGCATCTTCCATCTCAGTTAACAATCAGCAGTGTCAGATGATATTCACGACAGAGACGGGTTTAACGTTAGTGTTAACGTTAGTATGTGTTGCTGCTCTGTGAAAGGTTTAACGTTAACATGTTGCTGCTCTGTGAAAGGTTTAACATTAGTATGTGTTGCTGCTCTGTGAAAGGTTTAACGTTAGTATGTGTTGCTGCTCTGTGAAAGGTTTAACGTTAGTATGTGTTGCTGCTCTGTGAAAGGTTTAACGTTAGTATGTGTTGCTGCTCTGTGAAAGGTTTAACGTTAGTATGTGTTGCTGCTCTAAAAGGTTTAACGTTAGTATGTGTTGCTGCTCTGTGAAAGGTTTAACATTAGTATGTGTTGCTGCTCTGTGAAAGGTTTAACGTTAGTATGTGTTGCTGCTCTGTGAAAGGTTTAACGTTAGTATGTGTTGCTGCTCTGTGAAAGGTTTAACGTTAGTATGTGTTGCTGCTCTGTGAAAGGTTTAACATTAGTATGTGTTGCTGCTCTGTGAAAGGTTTAACATTAGTATGTGTTGCTGCTCTGTGAAAGGTTTAACATTAGTATGTGTTGCTGCTCTGTGAAAGGTTTAACGTTAGTATGTGTTGCTGCTCTGTGAAAGGTTTAACGTTAGTATGTGTTGCTGCTCTGTGAAAGGTTTAACGTTAGTATGTGTTGCTGCTCTGTGAAAGGTTTAACATTAGTATGTGTTGCTGCTCTGTGAAAGGTTTAACATTAGTATGTGTTGCTGCTCTGTGAAAGGTTTAACATTAGTATGTGTTGCTGCTCTGTGAAAGGTTTAACGTTAGTATGTGTTGCTGCTCTGTGAAAGGTTTAACATTAGTATGTGTTGCTGCTCTGTGAAAGGTTTAACATTAGTATGTGTTGCTGCTCTGTGAAAGGGTTAACATTAGTATGTGTTGCTGCTCTGTGAAAGGTTTAACGTTAGTATGTGTTGCTGCTCTGTGAAAGGTTTAACGTTAGTATGTGTTGCTGCTCTGTGAAAGGTTTAACATTAGTATGTGTTGCTGCTCTGTGAAAGGTTTAACATTAGTATGTGTTGCTGCTCTGTGAAAGGTTTAACGTTAGTATGTGTTGCTGCTCTAAAAGGTTTAACGTTAGTATGTGTTGCTGCTCTGTGAAAGGTTTAACATTAGTATGTGTTGCTGCTCTAAAAGGTTTAACGTTAGTATGTGTTGCTGCTCTGTGAAAGGTTTAACATTAGTATGTGTTGCTGCTCTAAAAGGTTTAACGTTAGTATGTGTTGCTGCTCTGTGAAAGGTTTAACGTTAGTATGTGTTGCTGCTCTGTGAAAGGTTTAACGTTAGTATGTGTTGCTGCTCTAAAAGGTTTAACATTAGTATGTGTTGCTGCTCTGTGAAAGGTTTAACATTAGTATGTGTTGCTGCTCTGTGAAAGGTTTAACATTAGTATGTGTTGCTGCTCTGTGAAAGGTTTAACGTTAGTATGTGTTGCTGCTCTGTGAAAGGTTTAACATTAGTATGTGTTGCTGCTCTGTGAAAGGTTTAACATTAGTATGTGTTACTGCTCTGTGAAAGGTTTAACATTAGTATGTGTTGCTGCTCTAAAAGGTTTAACATTAGTATGTGTTGCTGCTCTGTGAAAGGTTTAACATTAGTATGTGTTGCTGCTCTGTGAAAGGTTTAACATTAGTATGTGTTGCTGCTCTGTGAAAGGTTTAACGTTAGTATGTGTTGCTGCTCTAAAAGGTTTAACGTTAGTATGTGTTGCTGCTCTAAAAGGTTTAACATTAGTATGTGTTGCTGCTCTGTGAAAGGTTTAACGTTAGTATGTGTTGCTGCTCTAAAAGGTTTAACGTTAGTATGTGTTGCTGCTCTGTGAAAGGTTTAACGTTAGTATGTGTTGCTGCTCTGTGAAAGGTTTAACATTAGTATGTGTTGCTGCTCTAAAAGGTTTAACATTAGTATGTGTTGCTGCTCTGTGAAAGGTTTAACATTAGTATGTGTTGCTGCTCTGTGAAAGGTTTAACATTAGTATGTGTTGCTGCTCTGTGAAAGGTTTAACGTTAGTATGTGTTGCTGCTCTGTGAAAGGTTTAACATTAGTATGTGTTGCTGCTCTGTGAAAGGTTTAACGTTAGTATGTGTTGCTGCTCTAAAAGGTTTAACGTTAGTATGTGTTGCTGCTCTGTGAAAGGTTTAACATTAGTATGTGTTGCTGCTCTGTGAAAGGTTTAACATTAGTATGTGTTGCTGCTCTAAAAGGTTTAACATTAGTATGTGTTGCTGCTCTGTGAAAGGTTTAACGTTAGTATGTGTTGCTGCTCTGTGAAAGGTTTAACATTAGTATGTGTTGCTGCTCTGTGAAAGGTTTAACGTTAGTATGTGTTGCTGCTCTAAAAGGTTTAACATTAGTATGTGTTGCTGCTCTGTGAAAGGTTTAACATTAGTATGTGTTGCTGCTCTGTGAAAGGTGTAACATTAGTATGTGTTGCTGCTCTGTGAAAGGTTTAACGTTAGTATGTGTTGCTGCTCTGTGAAAGGTTTAACATTAGTATGTGTTGCTGCTCTGTGAAAGGTTTAACATTAGTATGTGTTGCTGCTCTGTGAAAGGTTTAACATTAGTATGTGTTGCTGCTCTGTGAAAGGTTTAACATTAGTATGTGTTGCTGCTCTGTAAAAGGTTTAACATTAGTATGTGTTGCTGCTCTGTGAAAGGTTTAACGTTAGTATGTGTTGCTGCTCTGTGAAAGGTTTAACATTAGTATGTGTTGCTGCTCTGTAAAAGGTTTAACGTTAGTATGTGTTGCTGCTCTGTAAAAGGTTTAACATTAGTATGTGTTGCTGCTCTGTGAAAGGTTTAACGTTAGTATGTGTTGCTGCTCTGTGAAAGGTTTAACATTAGTATGTGTTGCTGCTCTGTAAAAGGTTTAACGTTAGTATGTGTTGCTGCTCTAAAAGGTTTAACATTAGTATGTGTTGCTGCTCTGTAAAAGGTTTAACGTTAGTATGTGTTGCTGCTCTGTGAAAGGTTTAACATTAGTATGTGTTGCTGCTCTGTGAAAGGTTTAACATTAGTATGTGTTGCTGCTCTGTGAAAGGTTTAACATTAGTATGTGTTGCTGCTCTGTGAAAGGTTTAACATTAGTATGTGTTGCTGCTCTGTGAAAGGTTTAACGTTAGTATGTGTTGCTGCTCTGTGAAAGGTTTAACATTAGTATGTGTTGCTGCTCTGTGAAAGGTTTAACATTAGTATGTGTTGCTGCTCTGTGAAAGGTTTAACGTTAGTATGTGTTGCTGCTCTGTGAAAGGTTTAACGTTAGTATGTGTTGCTGCTCTGTAAAAGGTTTAACATTAGTATGTGTTGCTGCTCTGTGAAAGGTTTAACATTAGTATGTGTTGCTGCTCTGTGAAAGGTTTAACATTAGTATGTGTTGCTGCTCTGTGAAAGGTTTAACATTAGTATGTGTTGCTGCTCTGTGAAAGGTTTAACGTTAATGTGTTGCTGCTCTAAAAGGTTTAACGTTAGTATGTGTTGCTGCTCTGTGAAAGGTTTAACGTTAGTATGTGTTGCTGCTCTGTGAAAGGTTTAACATTAGTATGTGTTGCTGCTCTAAAAGGTTTAACGTTAGTATGTGTTGCTGCTCTGTGAAAGGTTTAACATTAGTATGTGTTGCTGCTCTGTGAAAGGTTTAACGTTAGTATGTGTTGCTGCTCTGTGAAAGGTTTAACATTAGTATGTGTTGCTGCTCTGTGAAAGGTTTAACGTTAGTATGTGTTGCTGCTCTGTGAAAGGTTTAACATTAGTATGTGTTGCTGCTCTGTAAAAGGTTTAACGTTAGTATGTGTTGCTGCTCTGTGAAAGGTTTAACGTTAGTATGTGTTGCTGCTCTGTAAAAGGTTTAACGTTAGTATGTGTTGCTGCTCTGTGAAAGGTTTAACGTTAGTATGTGTTGCTGCTCTGTGAAAGGTTTAACATTAGTATGTGTTGCTGCTCTGTGAAAGGTGTAACATTAGTATGTGTTGCTGCTCTGTGAAAGGTTTAACGTTAGTATGTGTTGCTGCTCTGTGAAAGGTTTAACATTAGTATGTGTTGCTGCTCTGTGAAAGGTGTAACATTAGTATGTGTTGCTGCTCTGTGAAAGGTGTAACGTTAGTATGTGTTGCTGCTCTGTGAAAGGTTTAACGTTAGTATGTGTTGCTGCTCTAAAAGGTTTAACATTAGTATGTGTTGCTGCTCTGTGAAAGGTTTAACATTAGTATGTGTTGCTGCTCTGTGAAAGGTTTAACGTTAGTATGTGTTGCTGCTCTGTGAAAGGTTTAACATTAGTATGTGTTGCTGCTCTGTGAAAGGTTTAACATTAGTATGTGTTGCTGCTCTGTGAAAGGTTTAACATTAGTATGTGTTGCTGCTCTGTAAAAGGTTTAACATTAGTATGTGTTGCTGCTCTAAAAGGGTTAACATTAGTATGTGTTGCTGCTCTGTGAAAGGTTTAACATTAGTATGTGTTGCTGCTCTGTGAAAGGTTTAACGTTAGTATGTGTTGCTGCTCTGTGAAAGGTTTAACATTAGTATGTGTTGCTGCTCTGTGAAAGGTTTAACATTAGTATGTGTTGCTGCTCTGTGAAAGGTTTAACATTAGTATGTGTTGCTGCTCTAAAAGGTTTAACGTTAGTATGTGTTGCTGCTCTGTAAAAGGTTTAACATTAGTATGTGTTGCTGCTCTAAAAGGTTTAACGTTAGTATGTGTTGCTGCTCTAAAAGGTTTAACGTTAGTATGTGTTGCTGCTCTGTGAAAGGTTTAACATTAGTATGTGTTGCTGCTCTGTGAAAGGTTTAACATTAGTATGTGTTGCTGCTCTGTAAAAGGTTTAACATTAGTATGTGTTGCTGCTCTGTGAAAGGTTTAACATTAGTATGTGTTGCTGCTCTGTGAAAGGTTTAACATTAGTATGTGTTGCTGCTCTGTAAAAGGTTTAACATTAGTATGTGTTGCTGCTCTGTGAAAGGTTTAACATTAGTATGTGTTGCTGCTCTGTGAAAGGTTTAACATTAGTATGTGTTGCTGCTCTGTGAAAGGTTTAACATTAGTATGTGTTGCTGCTCTGTGAAAGGTTTAACATTAGTATGTGTTGCTGCTCTGTGAAAGGTTTAACGTTAGTATGTGTTGCTGCTCTGTGAAAGGTTTAACGTTAGTATGTGTTGCTGCTCTGTGAAAGGTTTAACGTTAGTATGTGTTGCTGCTCTGTAAAAGGTTTAACATTAGTATGTGTTGCTGCTCTGTGAAAGGTTTAACATTAGTATGTGTTGCTGCTCTGTAAAAGGTTTAACATTAGTATGTGTTGCTGCTCTGTGAAAGGTTTAACGTTAGTATGTGTTGCTGCTCTGTGAAAGGTTTAACATTAGTATGTGTTGCTGCTCTGTGAAAGGTTTAACATTAGTATGTGTTGCTGCTCTGTGAAAGGTTTAACGTTAGTATGTGTTGCTGCTCTGTGAAAGGTTTAACATTAGTATGTGTTGCTGCTCTGTGAAAGGTTTAACGTTAGTATGTGTTGCTGCTCTGTGAAAGGTTTAACGTTAGTATGTGTTGCTGCTCTGTGAAAGGTTTACCGTTAATGTGTTGCTGCTCTGTGAAAGGTTTAACATTAGTATGTGTTGCTGCTCTGTGAAAGGTTTAACGTTAGTATGTGTTGCTGCTCTGTGAAAGGTTTAACGTTAGTATGTGTTGCTGCTCTGTGAAAGGTTTAACGTTAGTATGTGTTGCTGCTCTGTGAAAGGTTTAACGTTAATGTGTTGCTGCTCTGTGAAAGGTTTAACATTAGTATGTGTTGCTGCTCTGTGAAAGGTTTAACGTTAGTATGTGTTGCTGCTCTGTGAAAGGTTTAACGTTAGTATGTGTTGCTGCTCTGTGAAAGGTTTAACGTTAATGTGTTGCTGCTCTGTGAAAGGTTTAACATTAGTATGTGTTGCTGCTCTGTGAAAGGTTTAACATTAGTATGTGATGCTGCTCTGTGAAAGGTTTAACGTTAGTATGTGATGCTGCTCTGTGAAAGGTTTAACGTTAGTATGTGTTGCTGCTCTGTAAAAGGTTTAACGTTAGTATGTGTTGCTGCTCTGTGAAAGGTTTAACATTAGTATGTGTTGCTGCTCTGTGAAAGGTTTAACATTAGTATGTGTTGCTGCTCTGTGAAAGGTTTAACGTTAGTATGTGTTGCTGCTCTGTGAAAGGTTTAACGTTAGTATGTGTTGCTGCTCTGTGAAAGGTTTAACATTAGTATGTGTTGCTGCTCTGTAAAAGGTTTAACGTTAGTATGTGTTGCTGCTCTGTGAAAGGTTTAACGTTAGTATGTGTTGCTGCTCTGTGAAAGGTTTAACATTAGTATGTGTTGCTGCTCTGTGAAAGGTTTAACATTAGTATGTGTTGCTGCTCTGTAAAAGGTTTAACGTTAGTATGTGTTGCTGCTCTGTGAAAGGTTTAACGTTAGTATGTGTTGCTGCTCTGTGAAAGGTTTAACATTAGTATGTGTTGCTGCTCTGTGAAAGGTTTAACGTTAGTATGTGTTGCTGCTCTGTGAAAGGTTTAACGTTAGTATGTGTTGCTGCTCTGTGAAAGGTTTAACATTAGTATGTGTTGCTGCTCTGTGAAAGGTTTAACGTTAGTATGTGTTGCTGCTCTGTGAAAGGTTTAACGTTAGTATGTGTTGCTGCTCTGTGAAAGGTTTAACGTTAGTATGTGATGCTGCTCTGTGAAAGGTTTAACGTTAGTATGTGTTGCTGCTCTGTGAAAGGTTTAACGTTAGTATGTGTTGCTGCTCTGTGAAAGGTTTAACATTAGTATGTGATGCTGCTCTGTGAAAGGTTTAACATTAGTATGTGTTGCTGCTCTAAAAGGTTTAACGTTAGTATGTGTTGCTGCTCTGTGAAAGGTTTAACATTAGTATGTGTTGCTGCTCTGTGAAAGGTTTAACATTAGTATGTGTTGCTGCTCTATGAAAGGTTTAACATTAGTATGTGTTGCTGCTCTGTGAAAGGTTTAACATTAGTATGTGTTGCTGCTCTGTGAAAGGTTTAACGTTAGTATGTGTTGCTGCTCTGTGAAAGGTTTAACATTAGTATGTGTTGCTGCTCTGTGAAAGGTTTAACGTTAGTATGTGTTGCTGCTCTGTGAAAGGTTTAACATTAGTATGTGTTGCTGCTCTGTGAAAGGTTTAACATTAGTATGTGTTGCTGCTCTAAAAGGTTTAACGTTAGTATGTGTTGCTGCTCTAAAAGGTTTAACATTAGTATGTGTTGCTGCTCTGTGAAAGGTTTAACATTAGTATGTGTTGCTGCTCTAAAAGGTTTAACATTAGTATGTGTTGCTGCTCTGTGAAAGGTTTAACATTAGTATGTGATGCTGCTCTGTGAAAGGTTTAACATTAGTATGTGTTGCTGCTCTGTGAAAGGTTTAACATTAGTATGTGTTGCTGCTCTGTAAAAGGTTTAACGTTAGTATGTGTTGCTGCTCTGTGAAAGGTTTAACATTAGTATGTGTTGCTGCTCTATGAAAGGTTTAACATTAGTATGTGTTGCTGCTCTGTGAAAGGTTTAACATTAGTATGTGTTGCTGCTCTGTGAAAGGTTTAACGTTAGTATGTGTTGCTGCTCTAAAAGGTTTAACATTAGTATGTGTTGCTGCTCTAAAAGGTTTAACATTAGTATGTGTTGCTGCTCTGTGAAAGGTTTAACATTAGTATGTGTTGCTGCTCTGTGAAAGGTTTAACATTAGTATGTGTTGCTGCTCTGTGAAAGGTTTAACGTTAGTATGTGTTGCTGCTCTGTGAAAGGTTTAACGTTAGTATGTGTTGCTGCTCTGTGAAAGGTTTAACATTAGTATGTGTTGCTGCTCTGTGAAAGGTTTAACATTAGTATGTGTTGCTGCTCTGTGAAAGGTTTAACATTAGTATGTGTTGCTGCTCTGTGAAAGGTTTAACGTTAGTATGTGTTGCTGCTCTGTGAAAGGTTTAACATTAGTATGTGTTGCTGCTCTAAAAGGTTTAACGTTAGTATGTGTTGCTGCTCTGTGAAAGGTTTAACATTAGTATGTGTTGCTGCTCTAAAAGGTTTAACGTTAGTATGTGTTGCTGCTCTGTGAAAGGTTTAACATTAGTATGTGTTGCTGCTCTAAAAGGTTTAACATTAGTATGTGTTGCTGCTCTGTGAAAGGTTTAACATTAGTATGTGTTGCTGCTCTAAAAGGTTTAACATTAGTATGTGTTGCTGCTCTGTAAAAGGTTTAACATTAGTATGTGTTGCTGCTCTAAAAGGTTTAACGTTAGTATGTGTTGCTGCTCTGTAAAAGGTTTAACATTAGTATGTGTTGCTGCTCTAAAAGGTTTAACGTTAGTATGTGTTGCTGCTCTGTAAAAGGTTTAACATTAGTATGTGTTGCTGCTCTAAAAGGTTTAACGTTAGTATGTGTTGCTGCTCTGTGAAAGGTTTAACATTAGTATGTGTTGCTGCTCTGTGAAAGGTTTAACATTAGTATGTGTTGCTGCTCTGTAAAAGGTTTAACATTAGTATGTGTTGCTGCTCTGTGAAAGGTTTAACGTTAATGTGTTGCTGCTCTAAAAGGTTTAACGTTAGTATGTGTTGCTGCTCTGTGAAAGGTTTAACGTTAGTATGTGTTGCTGCTCTGTGAAAGGTTTAACGTTAGTATGTGTTGCTGCTCTGTGAAAGGTTTAACATTAGTATGTGTTGCTGCTCTGTGAAAGGTTTAACATTAGTATGTGTTGCTGCTCTGTGAAAGGTTTAACGTTAATGTGTTGCTGCTCTGTGAAAGGTTTAACATTAGTATGTGTTGCTGCTCTGTAAAAGGTTTAACATTAGTATGTGTTGCTGCTCTGTGAAAGGTTTAACGTTAGTATGTGTTGCTGCTCTGTGAAAGGTTTAACGTTAATGTGTTGCTGCTCTGTGAAAGGTTTAACATTAGTATGTGTTGCTGCTCTGTGAAAGGTTTAACATTAGTATGTGTTGCTGCTCTGTAAAAGGTTTAACATTAGTATGTGTTGCTGCTCTGTGAAAGGTTTAACATTAGTATGTGTTGCTGCTCTGTGAAAGGTTTAACATTAGTATGTGTTGCTGCTCTGTGAAAGGTTTAACGTTAGTATGTGTTGCTGCTCTGTGAAAGGTTTAACATTAGTATGTGTTGCTGCTCTGTGAAAGGTTTAACGTTAGTATGTGTTGCTGCTCTGTGAAAGGTTTAACATTAGTATGTGTTGCTGCTCTGTAAAAGGTTTAACATTAGTATGTGTTGCTGCTCTGTGAAAGGTTTAACGTTAATGTGTTGCTGCTCTAAAAGGTTTAACGTTAGTATGTGTTGCTGCTCTGTGAAAGGTTTAACGTTAATGTGTTGCTGCTCTAAAAGGTTTAACGTTAGTATGTGTTGCTGCTCTGTGAAAGGTTTAACATTAGTATGTGTTGCTGCTCTGTGAAAGGTTTAACATTAGTATGTGTTGCTGCTCTGTGAAAGGTTTAACATTAGTATGTGTTGCTGCTCTGTGAAAGGTTTAACATTAGTATGTGTTGCTGCTCTGTAAAAGGTTTAACATTAGTATGTGTTGCTGCTCTAAAAGGTTTAACGTTAGTATGTGTTGCTGCTCTGTGAAAGGTTTAACATTAGTATGTGTTGCTGCTCTGTGAAAGGTTTAACGTTAGTATGTGTTGCTGCTCTGTGAAAGGTTTAACGTTAGTATGTGTTGCTGCTCTGTGAAAGGTTTAACGTTAGTATGTGTTGCTGCTCTGTGAAAGGTTTAACATTAGTATGTGTTGCTGCTCTGTGAAAGGTTTAACGTTAGTATGTGTTGCTGCTCTGTGAAAGGTTTAACATTAGTATGTGTTGCTGCTCTGTGAAAGGTTTAACGTTAGTATGTGTTGCTGCTCTAAAAGGTTTAACGTTAGTATGTGTTGCTGCTCTAAAAGGTTTAACGTTAGTATGTGTTGCTGCTCTGTGAAAGGTTTAACATTAGTATGTGTTGCTGCTCTGTGAAAGGTTTAACGTTAGTATGTGTTGCTGCTCTGTGAAAGGTTTAACATTAGTATGTGTTGCTGCTCTGTGAAAGGTTTAACGTTAGTATGTGTTGCTGCTCTGTGAAAGGTTTAACATTAGTATGTGTTGCTGCTCTGTGAAAGGTTTAACGTTAGTATGTGTTGCTGCTCTAAAAGGTTTAACGTTAGTATGTGTTGCTGCTCTGTAAAAGGTTTAACATTAGTATGTGTTGCTGCTCTGTGAAAGGTTTAACATTAGTATGTGTTGCTGCTCTAAAAGGTTTAACGTTAGTATGTGTTGCTGCTCTGTAAAAGGTTTAACATTAGTATGTGTTGCTGCTCTAAAAGGTTTAACGTTAGTATGTGTTGCTGCTCTGTAAAAGGTTTAACATTAGTATGTGTTGCTGCTCTGTAAAAGGTTTAACATTAGTATGTGTTGCTGCTCTAAAAGGTTTAACGTTAGTATGTGTTGCTGCTCTGTAAAAGGTTTAACATTAGTATGTGTTGCTGCTCTAAAAGGTTTAACGTTAGTATGTGTTGCTGCTCTGTGAAAGGTTTAACATTAGTATGTGTTGCTGCTCTGTGAAAGGTTTAACGTTAATGTGTTGCTGCTCTGTGAAAGGTTTAACATTAGTATGTGTTGCTGCTCTGTGAAAGGTTTAACATTAGTATGTGTTGCTGCTCTGTAAAAGGTTTAACATTAGTATGTGTTGCTGCTCTGTGAAAGGTTTAACGTTAGTATGTGTTGCTGCTCTGTGAAAGGTTTAACGTTAGTATGTGTTGCTGCTCTGTAAAAGGTTTAACATTAGTATGTGTTGCTGCTCTGTGAAAGGTTTAACGTTAGTATGTGTTGCTGCTCTGTAAAAGGTTTAACATTAGTATGTGTTGCTGCTCTGTGAAAGGTTTAACGTTAGTATGTGTTGCTGCTCTGTGAAAGGTTTAACATTAGTATGTGTTGCTGCTCTGTGAAAGGTTTAACGTTAGTATGTGTTGCTGCTCTAAAAGGTTTAACGTTAGTATGTGTTGCTGCTCTAAAAGGTTTAACGTTAGTATGTGTTGCTGCTCTGTGAAAGGTTTAACATTAGTATGTGTTGCTGCTCTGTGAAAGGTTTAACGTTAGTATGTGTTGCTGCTCTGTGAAAGGTTTAACATTAGTATGTGTTGCTGCTCTGTGAAAGGTTTAACATTAGTATGTGTTGCTGCTCTGTGAAAGGTTTAACGTTAGTATGTGTTGCTGCTCTGTGAAAGGTTTAACGTTAGTATGTGTTGCTGCTCTGTGAAAGGTTTAACATTAGTATGTGTTGCTGCTCTGTGAAAGGTTTAACATTAGTATGTGTTGCTGCTCTGTAAAAGGTTTAACATTAGTATGTGTTGCTGCTCTGTGAAAGGTTTAACATTAGTATGTGATGCTGCTCTGTAAAAGGTTTAACATTAGTATGTGTTGCTGCTCTGTGAAAGGTTTAACATTAGTATGTGTTGCTGCTCTGTGAAAGGTTTAACATTAGTATGTGTTGCTGCTCTGTGAAAGGTTTAACATTAGTATGTGTTGCTGCTCTGTGAAAGGTTTAACGTTAGTATGTGTTGCTGCTCTGTGAAAGGTTTAACGTTAGTATGTGTTGCTGCTCTGTAAAAGGTTTAACATTAGTATGTGTTGCTGCTCTGTGAAAGGTTTAACATTAGTATGTGTTGCTGCTCTGTGAAAGGTTTAACATTAGTATGTGTTGCTGCTCTAAAAGGTTTAACATTAGTATGTGTTGCTGCTCTGTGAAAGGTTTAACATTAGTATGTGTTGCTGCTCTGTGAAAGGTTTAACGTTAGTATGTGTTGCTGCTCTGTAAAAGGTTTAACATTAGTATGTGTTGCTGCTCTGTGAAAGGTTTAACATTAGTATGTGTTGCTGCTCTGTGAAAGGTTTAACATTAGTATGTGTTGCTGCTCTGTGAAAGGTTTAACATTAGTATGTGTTGCTGCTCTGTGAAAGGTTTAACATTAGTATGTGTTGCTGCTCTAAAAGGTTTAACATTAGTATGTGTTGCTGCTCTGTAAAAGGTTTAACGTTAGTATGTGTTGCTGCTCTAAAAGGTTTAACATTAGTATGTGTTGCTGCTCTAAAAGGTTTAACATTAGTATGTGTTGCTGCTCTGTGAAAGGTTTAACGTTAGTATGTGTTGCTGCTCTAAAAGGTTTAACATTAGTATGTGTTGCTGCTCTGTAAAAGGTTTAACATTAGTATGTGTTGCTGCTCTGTGAAAGGTTTAACATTAGTATGTGTTGCTGCTCTGTGAAAGGTTTAACATTAGTATGTGTTGCTGCTCTGTAAAAGGTTTAACGTTAGTATGTGTTGCTGCTCTGTGAAAGGTTTAACATTAGTATGTGTTGCTGCTCTGTGAAAGGTTTAACATTAGTATGTGTTGCTGCTCTGTGAAAGGTTTAACGTTAGTATGTGTTGCTGCTCTGTGAAAGGTTTAACATTAGTATGTGTTGCTGCTCTGTGAAAGGTTTAACATTAGTATGTGTTGCTGCTCTGTGAAAGGTTTAACATTAGTATGTGTTGCTGCTCTGTGAAAGGTTTAACGTTAGTATGTGTTGCTGCTCTGTGAAAGGTTTAACGTTAGTATGTGTTGCTGCTCTGTGAAAGGTTTAACATTAGTATGTGTTGCTGCTCTGTGAAAGGTTTAACGTTAGTATGTGTTGCTGCTCTGTGAAAGGTTTAACGTTAGTATGTGTTGCTGCTCTGTGAAAGGTTTAACATTAGTATGTGTTGCTGCTCTGTGAAAGGTTTAACGTTAGTATGTGTTGCTGCTCTAAAAGGTTTAACATTAGTATGTGTTGCTGCTCTGTGAAAGGTTTAACATTAGTATGTGTTGCTGCTCTGTGAAAGGTTTAACATTAGTATGTGTTGCTGCTCTGTGAAAGGTTTAACGTTAGTATGTGTTGCTGCTCTGTGAAAGGTTTAACATTAGTATGTGTTGCTGCTCTGTGAAAGGTTTAACATTAGTATGTGTTGCTGCTCTGTGAAAGGTTTAACGTTAGTATGTGTTGCTGCTCTGTGAAAGGTTTAACGTTAGTATGTGTTGCTGCTCTGTGAAAGGTTTAACGTTAGTATGTGTTGCTGCTCTGTGAAAGGTTTAACATTAGTATGTGTTGCTGCTCTGTGAAAGGTTTAACGTTAGTATGTGTTGCTGCTCTAAAAGGTTTAACGTTAGTATGTGTTGCTGCTCTGTGAAAGGTTTAACGTTAGTATGTGTTGCTGCTCTGTGAAAGGTTTAACATTAGTATGTGTTGCTGCTCTGTGAAAGGTTTAACGTTAGTATGTGTTGCTGCTCTGTGAAAGGTTTAACATTAGTATGTGTTGCTGCTCTGTGAAAGGTTTAACGTTAGTATGTGTTGCTGCTCTGTGAAAGGTTTAACGTTAGTATGTGTTGCTGCTCTGTGAAAGGTTTAACGTTAGTATGTGTTGCTGCTCTGTGAAAGGTTTAACGTTAGTATGTGTTGCTGCTCTAAAAGGTTTAACGTTAGTATGTGTTGCTGCTCTAAAAGGTTTAACGTTAGTATGTGTTGCTGCTCTGTGAAAGGTTTAACGTTAGTATGTGTTGCTGCTCTGTGAAAGGTTTAACATTAGTATGTGTTGCTGCTCTGTGAAAGGTTTAACATTAGTATGTGTTGCTGCTCTGTGAAAGGTTTAACATTAGTATGTGTTGCTGCTCTGTGAAAGGTTTAACATTAGTATGTGTTGCTGCTCTGTGAAAGGTTTAACGTTAGTATGTGTTGCTGCTCTGTGAAAGGTTTAACGTTAGTATGTGTTGCTGCTCTGTGAAAGGTTTAACATTAGTATGTGTTGCTGCTCTGTGAAAGGTTTAACATTAATGTGTTGCTGCTCTGTGAAAGGTTTAACGTTAGTATGTGTTGCTGCTCTGTGAAAGGTTTAACGTTAGTATGTGTTGCTGCTCTGTGAAAGGTTTAACGTTAGTATGTGTTGCTGCTCTGTGAAAGGTTTAACATTAGTATGTGTTGCTGCTCTGTGAAAGGTTTAACGTTAGTATGTGTTGCTGCTCTGTGAAAGGTTTAACATTAGTATGTGTTGCTGCTCTGTAAAAGGAGCTCCATTAATCTGACACATTAGTCATGCTGATTTAAGAATAATAATAATAATCTTTATTGTCCCGAAGGACATATATATAAGAAGACGTTTTCTTTTTAAATGGAGAAGCCTGCAGCGAGTCAGCGGAGCTTGTAATTGACTCACAGCATAAAGCATGTCCTCCTGGTGGGAAATGTAGGAAACAGAGGCTTGTTTTTTTTAACTCCTTTAGGCGACACTCCGGACTTTAAACCATTCTGACCTGAGATCAGATTCATACGAGGTTTCCGCTGGACACACACTGGTCTGATTAACCCATTCTGACCTGAGATCAGATTAAAAAAATTGTCAGTCGTTCTTCGATTTTTCAAAAATAGCAGACCTACAAGCCACTCGGTGGCGCGCTATGAGCTTGTAGATCTGCTATTTTTCCAATAGTTAAAGCATAACATGATGCTAACACCAAAATGGGTTCCCGGCCAGAATGGGTTAACCCATTTAGACCGAGACCAGATTCTACAAAATGTCGTCTAAATCATAACCTCATGTTTCTCTATGTCAGTGGTTTTGTCAAGGACCCCCCCGGAATTATACTGTATATATTTGGCCGCGAACTCCCATCTGAAAATATGTTGTTCCAGGTGCAGTACAACACGGAAGCAAAGATTTGAGACGTTCATTGTGAAAGAATATATTCAAAGATTTGCGCCACATTGTAAAGCAGACTTACAAGACTTACAAGCTCGTAGCGCGGCACTCGGTGCCTCGCTATGAGCTTGTAGATCTTTTATTTTTTCAATAGATAAAGTTTAGCATAATGGTTAAAACACCAAAAGGGGAATTCCTTCCCGTCCGAAATGCGTTAAAAAATAAAACCAGTGGGATTACTGATAAAACGTGCCTCCTGCGGCGTGTGAAACACTGGCCGTTAATATGTAACCCAGAGAGAGATAATGTGCAAATGTAACCAAATTAAGGTTTTTATGAATTATAACACTCCCCGAGAAACTGCAGTATTTTAATTTGCGCTCATAATATCGGCAGACGTCGGCCTTTTTCTATACAATGCATAGAGGCAGCGGTGGCCGAACGGTTTGCGGAGCGGTCGGTCTTGATATCGGAAAGGTCGCTATAGTTCGTATCCCCGGACCGGCACGTTAAAATGACCACCGCTGAAGTGCCCTTGAGCAAGGCATTGAACCCCTACCATGAAATGTTCTATATGAGCAGGGCCTGGCTGCAAACAAGTTCTTGAGCTTATTCCAGTTACCCTGGGTAAACATGGTACCTTTCCTTTCCTTAGTCCAGTTACCCTGGGTAAACATAGTACCTTTCCTTTCCTTAGTCCAGTTACCCTGGGTAAACATAGTACCTTTCCTTTCCTTAGTCCAGTTACCCTGTGTAAACATAGTACCTTTCCTTTCCTTAGTCCAGTTACCCTGGGTAAACATATAGTACCTTTCCTTTCCTTAGTCCAGTGACCCTGGGTAAACATAGTACCTTTCCTTTCCTTAGTCCAGTTACCCTGGGTAAACATAGTACCTTTCCTTTCCTTAGTCCAGTTACCCTGGGTAAACATAGTACCTTTCCTTTCCTTAGTCCAGTGACCCTGGGTAAACATAGTACCTTTCCTTTCCTTAGTCCAGTGACCCTGGGTAAACATAGTACCTTTCCTTTCCTTAGTCCAGTTACCCTGGGTAAACATAGTACCTTTCCTTTCCTTAGTCCAGTTACCCTGGGTAAACAGTACCTTTCCTTTCCTTAGTCCAGTTACCCTGGGTAAACATATAGTACCTTTCCTTTCCTTAGTCCAGTGACCCTGGGTAAACATAGTACCTTTCCTTTCCTTAGTCCAGTTACCCTGGGTAAACATAGTACCTTTCCTTTCCTTAGTCCAGTGACCCTGGGTAAACATATAGTACCTTTCCTTTCCTTAGTCCAGTGACCCTGGGTAAACATAGTACCTTTCCTTTCCTTAGTCCAGTTACCCTGGGTAAACATAGTACCTTTCCTTTCCTTTGCATTCCACCTTGTGTGTGTGTGTGTGTGTGTGTGTGTGTGTGTGTGTGTGTGTGTGTGTGTGTGTGTGTGTGTGTGTGTGTGTGTGTGTGTGTGTGTGTGTGTGTGTGTGTGTGTGTGTGTGTGTGTGTGTGTGTGTGTGTGTGTGTGTGTGTGTGTGTGTGTGTGTGTGTGTGTGCGTGCGTGTGCGTGTGCGTGCGCGTGTGCGCCATGGCTTCCCTATAGTCTGTCAGGCCGTAGTTCTGTCAGGTATACATCTATGATTTAGAGGACAGTGGTATGTGAGATTAGTAACCTGGGGGGCTGGGTAAATGTACTGTATTGTATCCTTTTTCTTTTCCTTATTATCTCTATCTATTGTCTTTTTATTGTTTTTACCCCGTGGGCCATGAGCCTGTATAATGGAGTTTATATATTCTATGGCGGTTGAGAGCATGAAGGAATTAACTGGCTGTGAGCAAAATAGAAGAAGCAAAATGCTTTTGATCTCCGCTGTGGGTGTCAATATTAGCATCTGATCGTGATTCGTGACAATTTCCAACTAGCGCGTGTGTGTGTGTGTGTGTGTGTGTGTGTGTGTGTGTGTGTGTGTGTGTGTGTGTGTGTGTGTGTGTGTGTGTGTGTGTGTGTGTGTGTGTGTGTGTGTGTGTGTGTGTGTGGTGGCTGGTGTGCACGGAGTGACCCCACACCCCTTTCTTTCTGCAGGCTCTTCCTTGCCTCCTGCGTTTACAGAATACTGTACAGTGTGTGTGTAGTGTACAGCGATGCTTTTGTTGGCGTTTCACCGTCCTCCATACAGAGCAGCGTTATATAACCCATTCTGACCTGAGATCAGATTCTAAAAATGTCTATTACATCCTGACACATGAAAGAGCCTCTAGTCTTCCTGGGGTCCTGAATAACACAAATACAATACAGATGTACAAGTAAAAATTCACATTAAAACAGGAAAAACTAAATTAAAAATACAAAAACAAATTCACATGATAAAAACTATTAATAAACTCAAATACTCAAATCAGTTATATAGACAAATTGGCAAGGTATCGTTTGACATTTCTTTTGAAAGTAGTTTTGTTATTTATTGTCGATAAGATGTTTTTGGGCAGAGCATTCCAGAGAATTATTGCCCTATTTATACCAGTGTTTTTGAGACAGTTTGATTTTGGTGTTATTCTTATTCTTATGTTTCCAGAGGCTGCTCCTCTGGTGTTGTGATCATGTTCAGCAGTCATTTTTAACTGGTGAGCCAGGCTGTATGGCTTACCGGTGGTGATGATATTTCGCAGTAGCATTAGGAGACTCACCTCTAATTTCTTTTCCACCATAAGCCATGCAAGATGTCCATGCATATAATCAATACTAGTCCTGTGTGAGGAGCCTAATGCCAGACGAGCCGCTTTGTTCTGAGCTGTGTAAGCATACAGTACATTTTCGTGAGTTTTCAAAAATAGCAGATCTACAGATTAAACGGTTAAAGTGGTTAACCCATTTTGCTATTTTAGAAAGATCGAAGAACGACTGACGTAATATAGAAACATAGCTTTTTCAGAAAACTGTCATTTTAAAACGGACATTTTTATAGAATCTGATCTCAGGTCAGAATGGGTTAAACGCTAAAGTGACACACATGCGTTCCCGTCCTAAATGGGTTACGGGCAGACAGGGCGTATAGACGCAGAGAAAACCCGGCGCCG
>NC_139705.1:50986318-51001318 GCF_964188405.1 Protomyctophum parallelum | reverse complement strand
AAATCTACAGTTGATTTAGTCGACTAAAATGTGTTTTGACAGGCCTTGATGTCGTTGTAATGACATATTTTACACTTTGGTTGCATGCTGAAAATAGCAGATATACAATCTCACAACGCGTTGTGAGATTGTATATCTGCTATTTTCAGCATGGAACCCAGCATAAAACTGGATCTCTTGTCCACTAGTCCCTTCCTAACATTTTAGTCTAGTTTTTATTTGTTGACCAAATTGTCAGTATATTTAGTCTTAGTTTTAGTCATCATAGATTCGTTTTTATTTAGTTTTAGTCAGTGAAAAAAGGTAGTCGACGAACATTTTTCGTCTTAGTTTTAGTCGACGAAAACAACACTGGATAATGGGAGGCGGTTGCTGAACCACTGAGTGAACGCGTATGCAATTAATTACAGTTTGAGAGGTTGCATTCTGAACGGAAGCCTATTGCTGAACTGTCTATAGCCCATTCTGAACGGGAACCCCTTTTGATTATGTTATACTTTAGCTGTTGAAAAATAGCAGATCTACAAGCTCATAGCGCGGCACTCGGTGCCGCGCTATGAGCTTGTAGATCTGCTATTTTAGGAAAAAATCGTGAAACTACGGCACAAATCTTTGAATGTATATTCTTTCAAAGCGAAGGCTTTTTACTCAAATCTTTGCTTCTGAGGGGGTTCCCATGTAACAACATATTTTCAGATGGGGGGGGGGGGGGGGGGGGGGGGTCGGTCGCCAATTACATATAAATTGTGGGGTCCTTGACATGAAATATTGAGCACCTACTGATACAGAAACATCAGAAAACTGTCTAGAAGACGTTTTATTTATTTATTTCGACGTCAGGCCCAAATGGTCTAGACGAGAGTGATTGTGGAGAGCAGCCATGCAACGGGCTTCCTTCCAGAACCGGCGTGCTGAGCCTCTGAACACAATTCAGTCAAACACCTGTGACGGGATTTGCCTTCTTATTGATTCACACACTGTCTGTGTCTAGGTTTCTGCTGCTTTGGTTTCATAGCCCAAAGGATAGCAACAGCAAGTTGGCATCGGAATTCCAGGGTGAAGCCATTTACATAAAATCTACATGAAATGGGGCACGGTGGCACAGTTGGTAGTGCTGTCGCCTCACAGCTAGAAGGTCCTGGGTTCGATTCCCACTCGGGACGCTGTGGGCACTGGCGGCGTGTTTCCTCCTCCGCGTCATCAGTGCCCATACCCGAAGGCGGGGTTGGTGAAAGGGCCTTTCTGTGTGGAGTTTGCATGTTCTCCCCGTGCCCCCTAGGGTAGGTACCCTCACAAAAACATGCAGTAATCCTGCTCTCTAAACTGCCTCCCCCTGGCCAGCCGGGACGCCTGATGGAGGGGAAAGGAACTGGTTGGAATAACGTGTTCCTTCCACACGCTACGTCCAACCAGGGAAACTCCCCCCCTGTCAGGTGTAAAGGAGCAACTTGGACACTCAGGCATGAAGGAAGCATGAGTTCAAGTCCATTGCTCTCCCCTTGTCCCCCATATATGGGGACTAGGTTGGCGGAGGGTGTGTAGAGCCCAGGATCACATCACAGGATGATTAGCCTCGATACCCAGGCTTTCATTTCGTCTGCGCGAAAGATGAAAGCCTGGAAAAAGCCGTGGGCTGAACCAGTCTAAAAGTGGGAGTCAACCCTTCCGGGTGGGCGTCGCTCTAAATGATGTGACGTAGCGCTGCACTAGGGGGGAGAGGAGGGGCCGGGGGTGACGGACAGATCGATGAGATCCAATCAGGGTGCGCGCATTTCTGAGGCGCGACCCGCCCCTCTAGACCAGAAATGTCTCTGCTTAGGTCAGGCTACAGGATGATTGACACAGGGGTGAAAAATGGGTTACAAAATCGTGGGTCAAAAAATATAAATTAAAAAAAAAAAAAATCTACATGAATAGTATCTGCCGATTCACACGCATATACTGTAGAGACCGACCCATATGGAATTTTGTGACCGATACGATAACCGATACGATAGAGGGTAACAGTCACCGATAACCGATATGCAACCGATATAGTGATTTTGTTTAAACTTTTTTTAAACACGCCTTTTCTGTGAGGATTGTGCAACGGTTTTGCACCGATATGATTATGCAAAAAGGTACAAAGTGACAGTAGTACAACTACAGACAGCCCTGCTTTCTTAACCCATTCTGACCTGAGATCAGATTCATACGAGGTTTCCACTGGACACACACTGGTCTGATGAACCCATTCTGACCTGAGATCAGATTCTAAAAAATTTCAGTCGTTCGATTTTTCAAAAATAGCAGACCTACAAGCTCATAGCGCGCCACTCGGTGGCGCGCTATGAGCTTGTAGATCTGCCGTTCAGAATGGGTTAAACCAATGACTTTTCAAGGCTTATAATTGTTTTTTACTCCTCACTCAAAGAGTAAATAAATACTGTAGCAGCTAAATAAGAGGGGCCTATAGCATATACAACACAGTTTACACACTAGTAGCCTATGGTATGGCCATTGGAGATCTGATATTTTTCAATAGCTAAAGCATAACATGGCCACAGACCCCCATTTGATAGCATTCTCTGGGAGTACACTATCATCAGTGTTAATTTAACTCTGAAAATCAGGGTCTATTTGGTTCCATTTGTATTCTCTTGGAGTTTAATTATATATAATATATTGCCAAGTCTGACCATTATATAGCCGCAATTTGCAACTCTAGATTTTTTTTACAATGGGTTGAATCTAGAGTTGCAACAAGCTCCATCCACTTCCTATTCATCATTTTTGGTTTGTGATCTGCTTGTCTTAAACGACGTTAAACTCACCAACATTGCAGCTGCAGTCCAAGTTTGAATTATCCTCTTTCAATCTGCCAAGCTTGTTTTTCATAAAAATCCCCCGTAGAGACGTTATGAGCTACTTTCTGTCAATCCTCTGCAAGTGATTATTTGTGCTGGAGTTTGGAAGCACTCGTCGTACGTCACTGAACGGCCCTGCGTTCAACCTGTTTCGAATTTGCACATAATGCAGGAGGCAGCAGCGCGACCCGTTAACAGAAACGAGTGCTTCCAAACTGCAAAAAAATTCATTTGCAGAGGATGTCTTGACAGAAAGTAGCTCATAACATCTCTACGGTGGATTTTTATGAAAAACAAGCTCGGCAGATTGAAAGAGGATAATTCAAGCTTGGACTACAGCTGCAATGTTGGTGAGTTTAACGTCGTTTAAGACAAGCAGATCACAAACCAAAAATGATGAATAGGAAGTGGATGGAGCTTGTTGCAACTCTAGATTCAACCCATTGTAAAAAAATCTAGAGTTGCAAATTGCGGCTAAACCATTATAATCATTATATGGACTTGTTTATCTGTAAAGTTGCTTTAAAATATTGGTAGTCCTTCCACTGCTCTAAAACAACATTGGACAACAAAGTTTGACAGTCAGCCCTATATAGTTGCTTATTTTAGACTAATCTTCTGACTTTTTCCTGAATTTCTGACTTTGATCTGGCCTATTAACATTTTTTATAGACCTGGTTGCTTGTTTCTCACATTCAAGAAATGTGGCAACCCTGCTCAACAGTTTGTTTTGGTTAGCATTTGGATAGCTAGTTAGCTTGCAGTTAGCTTGCTATAGTTAGCTAGCAGAGGCTGCAGCTGCTACCGTCATGAATAACTGTCAGTATTTAGTGCAGAACTTATCATGGATAAGCGTGGCTGCTCCTCCTTCTTTTCTAGTAAGTACAACAAACGAAGTACTTTTAACGTGTTTGTTGTGGCTGTTTTCTGTCAGCACGGAGCGCAGTGCTCTCTCTCTCTCTCTCTCTCTCTCTCTCCTAATTCTTTCCATTGAAATACTAAGTAGTAAAGTGTGCCGCTTGGGATACTATTTAAATTATGAAGAGAGGATATATGACATTTATTTTATTGCATTACAAAATAACACCATGGACCTCTTTGGTGGGGACGTTTTTTTGATGAATTGAACAATGACGGACCCTGTTGTAAACAAGTGTAACGCTTAATTTGTCCACTCACAGTTAACAGTCTTTGTATTGAGTTTGTGCTTAAAATGTACTGTCATTCTGCAAACTGTTAATAAATATTTCAATCAACTACAATTTACAATTTAGGCATTTAGCAGACGCTCTTAATCCAGAGCGACTTACGTTAAGCAAGAACAAAAAGCATGGGAATACAATACAAAAAAGCATTTATCATGAAACATGCGTAAACTACAAATAAAGGTAAGAAAGCCTTCTAGTCTGAAATTCTCCAAAATAGCAAAACATAGCAGATATATTCAAGCTCACAACGCGTTGCTTTTGAATCATTCAGCCTATTATACATAAATCTCACAGAAATACAGAAATATGTACGGAATTGCAATTCCACACATACACGCCTATAGAAAACCCCCCAAATCTGTACATAATTATTACATGACTACTGTTTTGCTGTGCTATTTCACCGTGGCTGGGTCAGGTCAGGCTGGGTGGGTTCTGTACAGAAGTGTTCTTTCTTTGTACGGAATTGCAATTCCGTACATATCTACTAATTCCGCTGGACGTGTTGAATCTGATTCTGTTTAAATAAGTTACTCTCACATCCATCTCTAAACACAGCTCCTGATTCTGACAAATGAGTCAGCCCCCCCGTCCCCCCTTCCCCCCGTCCCCCTGCCAGGCAAATACAGTTATATAGCATATTAGCGTTAGCAGCCGATGAATTGTTAATAACAACACAGCCTCCTCCAGTAATGGCCCATTGTCAAAAACACCCTATAATGGAGAGAGACATTTATTGTTCACTTAAAATGAATTACATCTTCCTGAAACAGTGTCTAGACATGGTTTGTTTATGTGCATGTGCGTGTGCGTAGACTGCGTACCCATGACACGCACGCACATTTGTACCCACACTGCACCATATTATTGCTAGTGGTTAAACCAGGTTACCAATATTGCAGGTGTTTTATATTGGCCTATAATTAGGGGATGGCGAGGGATTAGTTTACGGCAGTAGTTCCGTCCGGGGAATCGGAAGGACCTGAAGGTAGGATCCTTGTCCCCTGGTTAAGTGTGAAGGTAGGATCCTTGTACCCTGGTTAAGTGTGAAGGTAGGATCCTTGTCCCCTGGTTAAGTGTGAAGGTAGGATCCTTGTCCCCTGGTTAAGTGTGAAGGTTGGATCCTTGTCCCCTGGTTAAGTGTGAAGGTAGGATCCTTGTCCCCTGGTTAAGTGTGAAGGTAGGATCCTTGTCCCCTGGTTGGTTAAGTGTGAAGGTAGGATCCTTGTCCCCTGGTTAAGTGTGAAGGTAGGATCCTTGTCCTCTGGTTAAGTGTGAAGGTAGGATCCTTGTCCCCTGGTTAAGTGTGAAGGTAGGATCCTTGTCCCCTGGTTAAGTGTGAAGGTAGGATCCTTGTCCCCTGGTTAAGTGTGAAGGTAGGATCCTTGTCCCCTGGTTAAGTGTGAAGGTAGGATCCTTGTCCCCTGGTTAAGTGTGAAGGTAGGATCCTTGTCCCCTGGTTAAGTGTGAAGGTAGGATCCTTGTCCCCTGGTTAAGTGTGAAGGTAGGATCCTTGTCCCCTGGTTAAGTGTGAAGGTAGGATCCTTGTCCCCTGGTTAAGTGTGAAGGTAGGATCCTTGTCCCCTGGTTAAGTGTGAAGGTAGGATCCTTGTCCCCTGGTTAAGTGTGAAGGTAGGATCCTTGTCCCCTGGTTAAGTGTGAAGGTAGGATCCTTGTCCCCTGGTTAAGTGTGAAGGTAGGATCCTTGTCCCCTGGTTAAGTGTGAAGGTAGGATCCTTGTCCCCTGGTTAAGTGTGAAGGTAGGATCCTTGTCCCCTGGTTAAGTGTGAAGGTAGGATCCTTGTCCCCTGGTTAAGTGTGAAGGTAGGATCCTTGTCCCCTGGTTAAGTGTGAAGGTAGGATCCTTGTCCCCTGGTTAAGTGTGAAGGTAGGATCCTTGTCCCCTGGTTAAGTGTGAAGGTAGGATCCTTGTCCCCTGGTTAAGTGTGAAGGTAGGATCCTTGTCCCCTGGTTAAGTGTGAAGGTAGGATCCTTGTCCCCTGGTTAAGTGTGAAGGTAGGATCCTTGTCCCCTGGTTAAGTGTGAAGGTAGGATCCTTGTCCCCTGGTTAAGTGTGAAGGTAGGATCCTTGTCCCCTGGTTAAGTGTGAAGGTAGGATCCTTGTCCCCTGGTTAAGTGTGAAGGTAGGATCCTTGTCCCCTGGTTAAGTGTGAAGGTAGGATCCTTGTCCCCTGGTTAAGTGTGAAGGTAGGATCCTTGTCCCCTGGTTAAGTGTGAAGGTAGGATCCTTGTCCCCTGGTTAAGTGTGAAGGTAGGATCCTTGTCCCCTGGTTAAGTGTGAAGGTAGGATCCTTGTCCCCTGGTTAAGTGTGAAGGTAGGATCCTTGTCCCCTGGTTAAGTGTGAAGGTAGGATCCTTGTCCCCTGGTTAAGTGTGAAGGTTGGATCCTTGTCCCCTGGTTAAGTGTGAAGGTAGGATCCTTGTCCCCTGGTTAAGTGTGAAGGTAGGATCCTTGTCCCCTGGTTAAGTGTGAAGGTAGGATCCTTGTCCTCTGGTTAAGTGTGAAGGTAGGATCCTTGTCCCCTGGTTAAGTGTGAAGGTAGGATCCTTGTCCTCTGGTTAAGTGTGAATGTAGGATCCTTGTCCCCTGGTTAAGTGTGAAGGTTGGATCCTTGTCCCCTGGTTAAGTGTGAAGGTTGGATCCTTGTCCTCTGGTTAAGTGTGAAGGTTGGATCCTTGTCCCCTGGTTAAGTGTGAAGGTAGGATCCTTGTCCTCTGGTTAAGTGTGAAGGTAGGATCCTTGTCCCCTGGTTAAGTGTGAAGGTTGGATCCTTGTCCCCTGGTTAAGTGTGAAGGTTGGATCCTTGTCCCCTGGTTAAGTGTGAAGGTTGGATCCTTGTCCCCTGGTTAAGTGTGAAGGTTGGATCCTTGTCCCCTGGTTAAGTGTGAAGGTAGGATCCTTGTCCCCTGGTTAAGTGTGAAGGTTGGATCCTTGTCCCCTGGTTAAGTGTGAAGGTAGGATCCTTGTCCCCTGGTTAAGTGTGAAGGTTGGATCCTTGTCCCCTGGTTAAGTGTGAAGGTTGGATCCTTGTCCCCTGGTTAAGTGTGAAGGTTGGATCCTTGTCCCCTGGTTATGTGTCCCTTCTATAAGGCTCTTAACCTCCAACCGCCCTCCCGTGTTCTCCCTCTGAGCAGCACAGACTCACCGCTGGCTCAGTGAGAGTGAAGATATAAGTGTGTTTCACCTCAGGGATCAACATTCAAGAGACCATGGTCACTCGTACGGATAGAATTAGCATTCGAGTGTTGCATGCAACCGGGAGATAGCAAGCAAATATACCTGCATTGTAATGTGATAGTGTGCTTTGAATGTGCGTGCGTGCGTGCGTGCGTGCGTGCGTGCGTGCGTGCGTGCGTGCGTGCGTGCGTGCGTGCGTGCGTGCATGCTCCCGCAGTGTGAATGTGTTCCATCTGTCTCTGCGTTATACCTCGGCTGTAATCCTCCTCTGAATAACGGCTAACGATCCCATCAAACCACACAATTAACCTATTCTGAACGGGAACCCATTTTGGTGAAAAATAGCAGATCTACAAGCTCATAGCGCGCCACCGAGTGGCGCGCTACGAGCTTGTAGGTCTGCTATTTTTTGAAAAATCGAAGAGCGACTGACATTTTTTTAGAATCTGATCTCGGGTCAGAATGGGTTAATCAGACCAGTGTGTGTTCCAGTGGAAACCTCGTATGAATCTGATCTCAGGTCAGAATGGGACTTATACAATCAGCAAAAAGTTCAGTTATTTTCTTTTCTTTTTCTTTTCTTTAGTATTCTTTCAAAGGGGAACGTCGAGACATGATTTCAGACGAACGACTCTTGCTAGATGACTCATACTATGCACGCACACGCACACGCACACGCACACGCACAGTCACACACACGCACACGCACAGTCACACACACACACACACACACAGACACAGTTTCCAAAGTGCTCTTTGTTGGTACAGTATAATAGGCCTATAGAGACAGCTGTCTAGGCGCCAGCCATTTTGCCAACCATTTCCTGTTTTCTTTCAGTGTTTACAATACTGTTACAATTTCAATTGTACTTTATTATTAATAAAGGGTGCAAATTGGTCTTGCAATATACTATTGCTTTAAAGTATAATGTATCAATGCCACAGAATATTTTGTTCACAACAGAAATACAAGTCAGATACTAGGCCGACGGAAATTGGATCTCGCTGTCTCTCTCTCTCCGCCTGTCTGTCTGTCTGTCAGTCTGTAGCCTGACCTAAGCAGAGACATTTCTGGCCTAGATGGGAGGGTCGCGTCTCAGAAAAGCGCGCACCCTGATTGGACCTCATCGATCTGTCCGTCACCCCCGGCCCCTCCTCTCCCCCCTAGTGCAGCGCTACGTCACATCATTTAGAGCGACGCCCACCCGGAAGGGTTGACTCCCACTTTTAGACTGGTTCAGCCCACGGCTTTTTCCAGGCTTTCATCTTTCGCGCAGACGAAATGAAAGCCTGGGTATCGAGGCTAGTCAGTCTGTAACCCACATAGTCACAATATCACAAGACAGTCCCTGTCAGGGTCTGGCAGTGTAATGGTCTCTTCACATGTGGAGCGACTATACTGTATCCAACACATTCATTTATAATGAGAGACCGCCGGGAGCGCCAAGTGCAGGGCACAGTAGTCCCTGTGAAACAATGCTCTCATACGGTATAATAATCTTTGTCCCAAGTGGGCACAGTAGTCCCTGTGAAACAATGCTCTCATATACGGTATAATAATCTTTGAGGGTCCTTTATGACATGAAAATGTCTGAGAACAACTGACAGAAACATGTTTCAGAAAACTGTCATGGATTCAGAAGACATTTTGTTCGAATCGTTTCCCAGGTCAAAATGGGTTATAAGGGAAATGTTCCACTATAGTCCTCTGGGGACCAGTGCTCACAGAACGCTTTGTTGGAACTGTGGAAGGTGTGTTTTGAACTGTGGAAGGTGTGTTTTGAACTGTGGAAGGTGTGTTTTGAACTGTGGAAGGTGTGTTTTGAACTGTGGAAGGTGTGTTTTGAACTGTGGAAGGTGTGTTTTGAACTGTGGAAGGTGTGTTTTGCTGGCCCGGAGGGTCTCTGAATAGTACTTCCAGGTCAGCGGGTCATTTATAACGTCTATCCCTGTGGGCTGTGGCATATAGTGTTGTTCTCTTTTGGTGTTAGCATTACGTTATGCTTTAGCTATTTAAAAATAGCAGATCTAAAAGCTCATAGCGCGCCACCGAGTGGCGCGCTACGAGCTTGTAGGTCTGCTATTTTTGAAAGATCGAAGAGCGACTGACGTAGAAGAATTTTTTTTGAATCTGATCTCAGGTCAGAATGGAAAACTGTCAGGATGTAGAAGAATTTTTTTTAGAATCTGATCTCAGGTCAGAATGGAAAACTGTCAGGATGTAGAAGACATTTTTTTTAGAATCTGATCTCAGGTCAGAATGGAAAACTGTCAGGATGTAGAAGACATTTTATAGAATCTGATCTCAGGTCAGAATGGAAAACTGTCAGGATGTAGAAGACATTTTTTTAATCTGATCTCAGGTCAGAATGGGTTTAAATAGCTTTTGCCTTCCGGTTTCTTGGTCTCATTTCTCTAAAGCGAGGTTCCCGTTGGTTTGTTCTGCAGTGAGAGAGAGGAGACGTTCTGGGTCCCCCAGCGCTGTCTGGATGTGTTTGCATCAGTGTCAAGTCAACACGCTGGTTAACCCATTCTGACCTGAGATCAGATTCTAAAAAATGTCTTCTACAGCCTGACAATTTTCCATTCTGACCTGAGATCAGATTCTAAAAAATGTCTTCTACAGCTGACAATTTTCCATTCTGACCTGAGATCAGATTCTAAAAAATGTCTTCTACATCCTGACAGTTTTCCATTCTGACCTGAGATCAGATTCTAAAAAAATGTCTTCTACATCCTGACAGTTTTCCATTCTGACCTGAGATCAGATTAAAAAATGTCTTCTACATCCTGACAGTTTTCCATTCTGACCTGAGATCAGATTCTAAAAAAATGTCTTCTATGTCAGTCGCTCTTCGATTTTTCAAAAAATAGCAGATCTACAAGCTCATAGCGCGCCACTCGGTGGCGCGCTATGAGCTTGTAGGTCTGCTATTTTTAAATAGCTAAAGCACGACATGATGCCAAACACCAAAATGGGTTCCCGCACAGAATGGGTTAATGATGCTGCTTTGTCAATGTGGTCGTAGTACCGTTTGCCCTGAGCAAAGACATGCATGTCTTAATGGGTTAATGATGCTGCTTCGTCAATGTGGTCGTAGTACCGTTTGCCCTGAGCAAAGACATGCATGTCTTAATGGGTTAATGATGCTGCTTCGTCAATGTGGTCGTAGTACCGTTTGCCCTGAGCAAAGACATGCATGTCTTAGTGTGTGTTTAGTGGGCATGTGATCACTCAGCCATTTTATTATAGCTCACACACACCAGAACATTATAGCGTGGAACAGAGAACCGCAAGAATGCGTGCGTGCGTGTGTGCGTGCGTGCGTTGTTTGCGTGTGTGCGTGCGTGCGTGTGTGTCAGAGAACAGACACGGTGTTGTTGCCACACCTCGCCCAGCTGTCACTTCAGTTTTGTGTTCACTTACCGTACTTACAGTTACAGTGTATTATTATATGACAAAATAACAAGGACGAGCCAACACACTGTATCACAGCCTCCCGTGTGCACTTACTGTATCAACACACACACACACACACACACACACACACACACGCCTCAAGCTTTTACCTTTCCTTCCTGTCTTCAGTCGAGTATATATCTCGTTAAGCATGTCTTACCATCCTGCTGAAGGGTATGCAGTGCCAGGCAGGCAGCCTAATGGTGTATGATTGATTAGACAATAGAGGGCATGCTTAACATAGTTTAATGCAGTCAGATAGGGCTTTTCTGTGTGGATATATGGGCTGTCAATCAGATAGGGCTTTTCTGTGTGGATGTATGGGCTGTCACAATTTACAATTTACAATTTAGGCATTTAGCAGACGCTGTTAATCCAGAGCGACTTACAATAATCAAGAACAAAAGCATGGGAATACATCACAAAAGCATTTATCATAAAACATGCGTAAGCTAAGAAAGTAACAGTGGAATATCTATATTATGAGACTATACATATAAACTATATATATACTACTATGCTATACATACGTACTATGGCGTGCTATGACTATATACAATGCAATTATAGTGCCGTCTACATAACATGCTATAAGTCTGTATCAGATGCTATCTAAGTCTACAGAAATGCTATCTAAGGGGGTAGGGTAAGTGCTATGGGCCATGATGGAGTCTAAAAAGGTGGGTTTTCAGACTACGGCGGAAGATTGGGGGTGATGCTGCAGTTCTGACTGCAATGGGAAGTGCATTCCACAGTTTTGGAGCCAGAAGGGAGAAGAGTTTGGGACGTGTGGAGCGTTGTCCCAGCGTTTTTAGTGAGGGTACTTCCAGCTTCCCTGCGTTGGCTGATCTGAGTGCGCGGGAGGGTTTGTAGGGTTCAATCATACTTGCAAGATATGGGGGAGCCATACCTTTGGTTGCCTTGAATGCCAGCATCAGAGTTTTGTATTCTGTGCGGGCAGCGACCGGGAGCCAGTGGAGGGAGCGGAGCAGGGGTGAGACATGTGAGAATTTTGGCTGGTTGAAGACCAAGCGAGCTGCTGCATTTTGGATCAGCTGGAGAGGCTTAAGTGCACATGCTGGTAGGCCAGTAAGGAGGGAGTTACAATAGTCAAGTTTTGACAAGACTGTTGTCTGGATTAGGAGCTGGGCTGATTCCTGGGTGAGGAACGGTCTAATTCGTCGTATGTTGTCTGTCAATCAGATAGGGCTTTTCTGTGTGGATGTATGGGGCTGTCAAGGCCAGAAAGTGTAGTTTTCTGTGTGGATGTATGGGGCTGTCAAGGCCATAAAGTATAGTTTTCTGTGTGGATGTATGGGGCTGTCAAGGCCATAAAGTATAGTTTTCTGTGTGGATGTATGGGGCTGTCAAGGCCAGAAAGTATAGTTTTCTGTGTGGATGTATGGGGCTGTCAAAGGCCAGAAAGTATAGTTTTCTGTGTGGATGTATGGGGCTGTTAAGGCCATAAAGTATAGTTTTCTGTGTGGATGTATGGGGCTGTTAAGGCCATAAAGTATAGTTTTCTGTGTGGATGTATGGGGCTGTCAAGGCCAGAAAGTGTAGTTTTCTGTGTGGATGTATGGGGCTGTCAAGGCCATAAACTATAGTTTTCTGTGTGGATGTATGGGGCTGTCAAGGCCATAAACTATAGTTTTCTGTGTGGATGTATGGGGCTGTCAAGGCCATAAACTATAGTTTTCTGTGTGGATGTATGGGGCTGTCAAGGCCATAAAGTATAGTTTTCTGTGTGGATGTATGGGGCTGTCAAGGCCATAAAGTGTAGTTTTCTGTGTGGATGTATGGGGGCTGTCAAAGGCCAGAAAGTATAGTTTTCTGTGTGGATGTATGGGGCTGTCAAGGCCATAAAGTATAGTTTTCTGTGTGGATGTATGGGGCTGTCAAGGCCATAAAGTGTAGTTTTCTGTGTGGATGTATGGGGCTGTCAAGGCCATAAAGTGTAGTTTTCTGTGTGGATGTATGGGGCTGTCAAGGCCAGAAAGTATAGTTTTCTGTGTGGATGTATGGGGCTGTCAAGGCCAGAAAGTATAGTTTTCTGTGTGGATGTATGGGGCTGTCAAGGCCAGAAAGTATAGTTTTCTGTGTGGATGTATGGGGCTGTGTGGATGTATGGGGCTGTCAAGGCCATAAAGTATAGTTTTCTGTGTGGATGTATGGGGCTGTCAAGGCCAGAAAGTATAGTTTTCTGTGTGGATGTATGGGGCTGTCAAGGCCATAAAGTATAGTTTTCTGTGTGGATGTATGGGGCTGTCAAGGCCAGAAAGTATAGTTTTCTGTGTGGATGTATGGGGCTGTCAAGGCCATAAAGTGTAGTTTTCTGTGTGGATGTATGGGGCTGTCAAGGCCAGAAAGTATAGTTTTCTGTGTGGATGTATGGGGCTGTCAAGGCTAGAAAGTATAGTTTTCTGTGTGGATGTATGGGGCTGTCAAGGCCAGAAAGTATAGTTTTCTGTGTGGATGTATGGGGCTGTCAAGGCCATAAAGTGTAGTTTTCTGTGTGGATGTATGGGGCTGTCAAAGGCCAGAAAGTATAGTTTTCTGTGTGGAAGTATGGGGCTGTCAAGGCCAGAAAGTATAGTTTTCTGTGTGGATGTATGGGGCTGTCAAAGGCCATAAAGTATAGTTTTCTGTGTGGATGTATGGGGCTGTCAAGGCCAGAAAGTGTAGTTTTCTGTGTGGATGTATGGGGCTGTCAAGGCCATAAAGTATAGTTTTCTGTGTGGATGTATGGGGCTGTCAAGGCTAGAAAGTATAGTTTTCTGTGTGGATGTATGGGGCTGTCAAGGCCATAAAGTATAGTTTTCTGTGTGGATGTATGGGGCTGTCAAGGCCATAAAGTATAGTTTTCTGTGTGGATGTATGGGGCTGTCAAGGCCATAAAGTATAGTTTTCTGTGTGGATGTATGGGGCTGTCAAAGGCCAGAAAGTATAGTTTTCTGTGTGGATGTATGGGGCTGTCAAGGCCATAAAGTATAGTTTTCTGTGTGGATGTATGGGGCTGTCAAAGGCCATAAAGTATAGTTTTCTGTGTGGATGTATGGGCTGTCAAGGCCATAAAGTATAGTTTTCTGTGTGGATGTATGGGGCTGTCAAGGCCATAAAGTATAGTTTTCTGTGTGGATGTATGGGGCTGTCAAGGCCAGAAAGTATAGTTTTCTGTGTGGATGTATGGGGCTGTCAAGGCCATAAAGTATAGTTTTCTGTGTGGATGTATGGGGCTGTCAAGGCCAGAAAGTGTAGTTTTTTGTGTGGATGTATGGGGCTGTCAAGGCCATAAAGTATAGTTTTCTGTGTGGATGTATGGGGCTGTCAAGGCCATAAAGTATAGTTTTCTGTGTGGATGTATGGGGCTGTCAAGGCCATAAAGTATAGTTTTCTGTGTGGATGTATGGGGCTGTCAAGGCCATAAAGTGTAGTTTTCTGTGTGGGTGTATGGGCTGTCAAGGCCATAAAGTATAGTTTTCTGTGTGGATGTATGGGGCTGTCAAGGCCATAAAGTATAGTTTTCTGTGTGGATGTATGGGGCTGTCAAGGCCAGAAAGTATAGTTTTCTGTGTGGATGTATGGGGCTGTCAAGGCCAGAAAGTATAGTTTTCTGTGTGGATGTATGGGGCTGTCAAGGCCAGAAAGTATAGTTTTCTGTGTGGATGTATGGGGCTGTCAAGGGCCATAAAGTATAGTTTTCTGTGTGGATGTATGGGGCTGTCAAAGGCCATAAAGTGTAGTTTTCTGTGTGGATGTATGGGGCTGTCAAGGCCAGAAAGTATAGTTTTCTGTGTGGATGTATGGGGCTGTCAAAGGCCATAAAGTGTAGTTTTCTGTGTGGATGTATGGGGCTGTCAAGGCCAGAAAGTATAGTTTTCTGTGTGGATGTATGGGGCTGTCAAGGGCCATAAAGTATAGTTTTCTGTGTGGATGTATGGGGCTGTCAAAGGCCATAAAGTATAGTTTTCTGTGTGGATGTATGGGGCTGTCAAGGCCATAAAGTATAGTTTTCTGTGTGGATGTATGGGGCTGTCAAGGCCAGAAAGTATAGTTTTCTGTGTGGATGTATGGGGCTGTCAAGGGCCATAAAGTATAGTTTTCTGTGTGGATGTATGGGGCTGTCAAGGCCATAAAGTGTAGTTTTCTGTGTGGATGTATGGGGCTGTCAAGGCCAGAAAGTGTAGTTTTCTGTGTGGATGTATGGGGCTGTCAAGGCCAGAAAGTGTAGTTTTCTGTGTGGATGTATGGGGCTGTCAAGGCCATAAAGTATAGTTTTCTGTGTGG
>NC_139705.1:50966318-50981318 GCF_964188405.1 Protomyctophum parallelum | reverse complement strand
CCAACTTTTCATTTTTCGCAGCTTTCTCTGCGGCGTACTGGTCATGGATTCTCCTTGTGATAGTTCGTCTCGCAGGTAGTTTGTAAGATGGGTCGCCTGTGGCCGCCTGGAGAAGAAGCTCGAGCCCATCATCTTCAACCACACTGATAGGCCGGCAGCTGATGGCAATCCACTGAGCTAGGAGGTTAGTTAGCTTGGCTGATAGAGTTGGGCTGACGGGCTTGCCACGGTTGCACTCAAACATTGTAGTTTGACGAACACTTTTCCCCGGAGCCATATTAGTGCTTGGCCCGCCGGCAGCTTCGCTATCATCAACCAACGCAAAGGGATGCTTGTGCGTTAGGTGATACTTCAGACTTGAAGAACTCCTACAGTAAGCCATTTCTGCTTTGCACAGGGTGCAAACCACCTTGTTCTTGTCGAGGTTTCCATTGGGAAGCTTCTTGTAAAGAAATTTCCCCTGAAGCAAACCTGGGTTCACAGAGTCCTGCATGCTGACGTTTGATGTGGCACGCCGCACTGTTCATTAATTTCACCCGTGTCCGGTTAGGTTAGGATTTGTTACCGCCCCGCTCTCAGAGTAATTTATTTCACCTTGTCCCTGTTAGGTTAGGACTTCTCCCTCCCACAGAGTAATTCCGGCGTCCGCCAGATAAAACTATCAAAGTGAAATTCCTAGTTTGCTTGCTTTATGCAGTCAATGCAGACCCAGCTCTTAGACCCAACTTTGAGAATAGATTAATGGCGATAATTTTTTTGACGCGCGATAATATTCTCGCGTTAACGCAGCACGTTAACGCCGATAACGGCCCAGCATTAATATATATATATATATATATATATATATATATATATATATATATAGATATATATATATATATATATACAGATTATGGTAGAAGGGTGCAATGTATGACAATAAAACACAGATGTTTATTTTATTTTTATTTTTTTTGTAGCCCACCAGAATAGAGTAGAAGTGATGAAAAGAACTGTAATGAAGGATAGGAGGTGGCGGAGGTAAAAGTCAGGATTTTAACCCATTCTGACCTGAGATCAGATTCATACGAGGTTTCCACTGGACACACACTGGTCTGATTGACCCATTCTGACCTGAGATCAGATTCTAAAAAAAATGTCAGTCGTTCTTCGATTTTTCAAAAATAGCAGACCTACAAGCTCGTATCGCGCCACTCGGTGGCGCGCTATGAGCTTGTAGATCTGCTATTTTTCAATAGCTAAAGCATAACATGATGCTATAACACCAAAATGGGTTCCCGTTCAGAATGGGTTAAAAGGCCATCTTCTTGAGAGACAGACGGGTACAAAAGACGATTCTTTTCGTTGGGCATCAAAGTGTCTGTGAAGGTCACGTCCATTTGTTTGTGACAAAAGACAGAATATGTGCCCACTTGCCCCGAAAAGTATAATTCACCATTATAAAAAGGATAGGTAAAAATTTGAATTACAAAGTAGGCCGACCTATACAAATGTGCTTCGTAAATCCATGGACTTGACCTTCACAGCCAGCTATAGCTGAATCCCCCTAACACTTTTGATGCCCAATGAAAGTGCCATCTCTTTTGTACCTGTCTCTGTCTCCACTATACGATTCCCCTGACGATGCCCTTTTAGCCCATTTTGGGGCGGGAACGCCTTTTGGTGTTAGCATTATGCTATGCTTTATAGCCATTGAAAAATAGCAGATCTACAAGCTCATAGCGCGCCACCGAGTGGCGCGCTACGAGCTTGTAGGTCTGCTATTTTTAGAAAAATGGAAGAACGACTGACATATAGAAACATAGCTTTTTCAGAAAAACTGTCAGGATGTGTAGAAGACATTTTTAGAATCTGATCTCAGGTCAGAATGGGTTAGAAACCCTGTCAATCCAGACTTTACCTCTGTCACCTAAACCTCCATCTTATCTACTCTTATCTACTCTATAGCTCTAAAGCCCCCCCTTTTCATTTAGTTTGTTTTAGTGTTTAGTCTAGTTTTAGTCGACTAAATATCATGAGATTCTTTTGAGTGGTGCAGCCACTCAAAAGAACCCATTCTGACCTGAGATCAGATTCATACGAGGTTTCCACTGGACACACACACTGGTCTGATTAACCCATTCTGACCTGAGATCAGATTCTAAAAAAATGTCAGTCGTTCTTGTCGATTCTTAAAAAATAGCAGACCTACAAGCTCGTATCGCGCCACTCGGTGGCGCGATATGAGCTTGTAGGTCTGCTATTTTTCAATAGCTAAAGCATAACATGATGCCGACACCAAAATGGGTGCCCGTTCAGAATGGGTTAAACTCCCAATTCAGTGAGTTTAATTCTTCATACGCCCCTTAAGGCTTCCAGTCAGTAGTATATCTCAGTAGTCTTAGGTGTGATCGTGTGAGTTCCCTCCTGAAGCTGCGACCTGCCAAAGTGACATCCCATAATGCCGTTACCACGGAGTCTCCCGGGGAGACGGGCAGAAAGAAATCACACCGCAATTAGCTTAATTAGAGTGTATAGTTCCACTTAATTAAAGCGCTTCCACTTCCGCAGCACTGTGCACAGACAAAAGGGGCTTTTATGAGATGCAAATATATATATATCTGACGTTTGGCGTACTGCCTTTCGTTGGTTTACACTTGTATTCAGATATTTCTTTTCCATGTACACACGCTTTGTATTCCAGCTATACAGTAGGCTATGTCTGTTTAACCCATTCTGACCGGGCACCCATTTTGGTGTCGGCATCATGTCATGCTTTAGCTATTTAAAAATAGCAGATCTACAAGCTCATATCGCGCCACCGAGTGGCGCGATACGAGCTTGTAGGTCTGCTATTTTTTTTTTAATCGAAGAACGACTGACATTTTTTAGAATCTGATCTCAGGTCAGAATGGGTTAATCAGACCCTGTGTGTGTCCCGTGGAAAACCTCGTATGAATCTGATCTCAGGTCAGAATGGGTTAAGCCTGAATTATACTTTGTCACACGAAGGTGTGGAGTCGTGCTCCGGAAATCAATTGGCTGTTTTCTTGTTGTGCGACGCTGCTGCATGAACGTACGTGACCTTTTTACGTGGTTGCTGTTTGACATATGTCGTGTTTAAGTATTTTTCTCATGCTTTATTGATTAGTTTAGTGTCCGATGCTCTGAGTGCGTAAGTCTGTGTGCATAATTGTGTTTGTATTTGCACACACACACACACACACACACACACACACACACACACACACACTCTCTCTCTCTTGTGTGTCATGTCAAGGCATGGTCGTGAATAATGTGTGCATGCCTCAGCGGTAGATTAAACTAAACATTTGTGACCAAACCTGACAGACAGTAAGTCATTGGATTTGTTATTTCATTTCCGTTCATTCGTGTCATATGAAAGTAGGGAATTATAGCGTCAATTGCAGTTTGAACCACTAAAGTCTTTGGGATTTTATGGCTTATAGAAAAAATTTCTTGCTGGGGTAAGACGTGGAAGAAAGCTCTCAAATGGTGGTCCGTGGATCCAATGCAGGATAAATAATGGACCTCAATACTGCTCTAAAGTGTAGTTGTTGTCTCCACCAGGCCGAAGGCATGTGGGGAGAGTATGTTTTGCACTCCGTCCGTCCGCGTGTCCGTCCGTCCGTGTGTCCGTCCGTGTGTCCGTGGACAGCTAATCTCGGCCACCGTTAACCCGGTCGATGCCATATTTTGCACACACACTCCCTGGATGCCAACCATGAACCTCTGCCCCAAACTTTCCAGAACGGCCTGTTATAGCGCCACCAGGAGGCCGCTTTGTGCAAAACAAGTTTTTGCACAGTAAACCTACAGATTTTGTCCAAACATCACGCAAATTGGTACACAGTCTCTCTAGAGCCATTCAACGAAACGGGTCTTTCAGATTTATCAGACTCCATCCTGATTGGTTAAGATTGGCTTCCAAAGTTCACAGGAGTGCTCAGTTTCAAACAAAATGCTGCAAATCATGAACACATCGCGTGATTTCCGTGAAATTGTGCACCCACATTCCCACTAGGCCGAGGACGAAATGCCACATGAACAATTTCAACTCAGCCTCAAGGTGGCGCTATAACTGGCCGAAAAGTGTTTTTACCTCTAACTGCACGGATCTGTGGATAACCTGGTGGAGACCTGTGCCCGGAAGGCCACTTTTTCTAGTTTATATGTGTTTCTAAGTGGACAGTATACTAATAATGGACCTTGATACTGTTCTAAAGTGTAGTTGTTTATATGTGTTTCTAAGTGGACAGTATACTAATAAGTGACCTTGATACTGTTCTAAAGTGTAGTTGTTTATATGTGTTTCTAAGTGGACAGTATACTAATAAGTGACCTTGATACTGTTCTAAAGTGTAGTTGTTTATATGTGTTTCTAAGTGGACAGTATACTAATAAGTGACCTTGATACTGTTCTAAAGTGTAGTTGTTGTCTCCACCAGGCCGAAGGCATGGGGGGAGAGTATGTTTTGCACTCCGTCCGTCCGTGTGTCCGTCCGTGTGTCCGTCCGTGTGTCCGTCCGTCCGTGTGTCCGTGAGCAGCTAATCTCGGCCACTGTTAACCCGGTCGATGCCATATTTTGCACACACACTCCCTGGATGCCAACGATGAACCTCTGCCCCAAACTTTCCAGAACGGCCTGTTATAGCGCCACCAGGAGGCCGCTTTGTGCAAAACACGTTTTTGCACAGTACACCTACAGATTTTGTCCAAACATCACGCAAATTGGTACACAGTCTCTCTAGAGCCATTCAACGAAACGGGTCTTTCAGATTTCTCACACTCCATCCTCATTGGTTAACATTGGCTTCCAAAGTTCACAGGAGTGCTCAGTTTCAAACAAAATGCTGCAAATCATGAACACATCGCGTGATTTCCCTGAAATTGTGCACCCACATTCCCACTAGGCCGAGGACGAAATGCCACATGAACAATTTCAACTCAGCCTCAAGGTGGCGCTATAACTGGCCGAAAAGTGTTTTTACCTCTAACTGCACGGATCTGTGGATAACTTTGTATGCCAACTCCCTAGAGGCCAAGGAAAAACCTTTGTCTGGAATTTTTCACATCTGCTCTTTATAGCGCCACCAGGAGGCCGACATATGTAAAACACATTTTCTATTATTACTCCTTCAGATTTTATCCAAATTTTACGCAAATCGGTACACATGATCTCCATAGTCATGTGATCAAGACAGGTTTGTTTGATTTCTCATATTCCATCCTGATTGGCCACGATTGGCTCCTACAGTTTTCAGGAGTAGCCCGCTTTGTACAAATCGCCACAACTCCTCAACGCAGCGTCCCATTGCGATGAAACTGTGCACGCATATTCCCACTAGGCTGAGGAAGAATCCTGGTGGAGACCTGTGCCCAGAAGGGCACTTTTTCTAGTTTATATGTGTTTCTAAGTGGACAGTATACTAATAATGGACCTTGATACTGTTCTGAAGTGTAGTTGTTTATATGTGTTTCTAAGTGGACAGTATACTAATAATGGACCTTGATACTGTTCTAAAGTGTAGTTGTTTATATGTGTTTCTAAGTGGACAGTATACTAATAAGTGACCTTGATACTGTTCTAAAGTGTAGTTGTTTATGTGTTTCTAAGTGGACAGTATACTAATAAGTGACCTTGATACTTTTCTAAAGTGTAGTTGTTTATATGTGTTTCTAAGTGGACAGTATACTAATAAGTGACCTTGATACTGTTCTAAAGTGTAGTTGTTTATATGTGTTTCTAAGTGGACAGTATACTAATAAGTGACCTTGATACTGTTCTAAAGTGTAGTTGTTTATATGTGTTTCTAAGTGGACAGTATACTAATAAGTGACCTTGATACTGTTCTAAAGTGTAGTTGTTTATATGTGTTTCTAAGTGGACAGTATACTAATAAGTGACCTTGATACTGTTCTAAAGTGTAGTTGTTTATATGTGTTTCTAAGTGGACAGTATACTAATAAGTGACCTTGATACTGTTCTAAAGTGTAGTTGTTTATATGTGTTTCTAAGTGGACAGTATACTAATAAGTGGCCTTGATAATGTTCTAAAGTGTAGTTGTTTATATGTGTTTCTAAGTGGACAGTATACTAATAAGTGGCCTTGATACTGTTCTAAAGTGTAGTTGTTTATATGTGTTTCTAAATGGACAGTATACTAATAAGTGACCTTGATACTGTTCTAAAGTGTAGTTGTTTGTGTGTTTCTAAGTGGACAGTATACTAATAAGTGACCTTGATAATGTTCTAAAGTGTAGTTGTTTATATGTGTTTCTAAGTGGACAGTATACTAATAAGTGACCTTGATACTGTTCTGAAGTGTAGTTGTTTATATGTGTTTCTAAGTGGACAGTATACTAATAAGTGACCTTGATACTGTTCTGAAGTGTAGTTGTTTATATGTGTTTCTAAGTGGACAGTATACTAATAAGTGACCTTGATAATGTTCTAAAGTGTAGTTGTTTATATGTGTTTCTAAGTGGACAGTATACTAATAAGTGACCTTGATACTGTTCTAAAGTGTAGTTGTTTATATGTGTTTCTAAGTGGACAGTATACTAATAAGTGACCTTGATACTGTTCTGAAGTGTAGTTGTTTATATGTGTTTCTAAGTGGACAGTATACTAATAAGTGACCTTGATACTGTTCTAAAGTGTAGTTGTTTATATGTGTTTCTAAGTGGACAGTATACTAATAAGTGACCTTGATACTGTTCTAAAGTGTAGTTGTTTATATGTGTTTCTAAGTGGACACTGGACAGTATACTAATAAGTGACCTTGATACTGTTCTGAAGTGTAGTTGTTTATATGTGTTTCTAAGTGGACAGTATACTAATAAGTGACCTTGATACTGTTCTAAAGTGTAGTTGTTTATATGTGTTTCTAAGTGGACAGTATACTAATAAGTGACCTTGATACTGTTCTAAAGTGTAGTTGTTTATATGTGTTTCTAAGTGGACAGTATACTAATAAGTGACCTTGATACTGTTCTAAAGTGTAGTTGTTTATATGTGTTTCTAAGTGGACAGTATACTAATAAGTGACCTTGATACTGTTCTGAAGTGTAGTTGTTTATATGTGTTTCTAAGTGGACAGTATACTAATAAGTGACCTTGATACTGTTCTAAAGTGTAGTTGTTTATATGTGTTTCTAAGTGGACAGTATACTAATAAGTGACCTTGATACTGTTCTAAAGTGTAGTTGTTTATATGTGTTTCTAAGTGGACAGTATACTAATAAGTGACCTTGATACTGTTCTAAAGTGTAGTTGTTTATATGTGTTTCTAAGTGGACAGTATACTAATAAGTGACCTTGATACTGTTCTAAAGTGTAGTTGTTTATATGTGTTTCTAAGTGGACAGTATACTAATAATGGACCTTGATACTGTTCTGAAGTGTAGTTGTTTACCTTTGCCCATGCTGCCTGCTTTGTCAAGGTGTGTGTGTGTGTGTGTGTGTGTGTGTGTGTGTGTGTGTGTGTGTGTGTGTGTGTGTGTGTGTGTGTGTGTGTGTGTGTGTGTGTGTGTGTGTGTGTGTGTGTGTGTGTGTGTGTGTGTGTGTGTGTGTGTGTGTGTGTGTGTGTGTGTGTGTGTACGAAACATGTGTTTCTAAGTGGACTCAGTAACAGAAACACGGATCATGTGGCTGCTCCTTTGTGCCATCCGTCTCCCTCAATGTCTGAATGGATCTTATTCCTAAAGCGTTGTTGAAAGCAGAGATGGAAGAGAAAGTACATCCGCACACTAGTTTCTAGAGCCTCCGAGACTTACTTTATTTTTGAGGCAATGTTGCAATTTGTTGCCCGTTCTTTCTTTTCCTTGATGTTTGCCTCGATGCCTGACTTCCGGCTCCTGGCCTAAATACAGGCATTGAGGGAGATGTGCAACGCAATCTTCTCTGTGAACTGAAAGCAGAGATGCCCAGACATGGTTCATGGAAGTCTTTGAGGTTAACATAATTACAGGGCTATATGACAGGCTAACAAAGTTTAGAATATTAAAGATTAGTTGGAGTGTAATTATCAGCTTTGATTAATTGGGATGTTATATGCTAGCATAGCGCTCCATTCCCCGGTGTGTTGTTGTATGTTATATGCTAGCATAGCGGTCCATTCCCCGGTGTGTTGTTGTATGTTATATGCTAGCATAGCGGTCCATTCCCCGGTGTGTTGTTGATGTTATATGCTAGCATAGCGGTCCATTTTCCGGTGTGTTGTTGTTATGTTATATGCTAGCATAGCGGTCCATTCCCCGGTGTGTTGTTTATATGCTAGCATAGCGGTCCATTACCCGGTGTGTTGTTTATATGCTAGCATAGCGGTCCATTCCCCGGTGTGTTGTTTATATGCTAGCATAGCGGTCCATTCCCCGGTGTGTTGTTGATGTTATATGCTAGCATAGCGGTCCATTCCCCGGTGTGTTGTTGATGTTATATGCTAGCATAGCGGTCCATTCCCCGGTGTGATGTTATATGCTAGAATAGCGGTCCATTCCCCGGTGTGTTGTTGATGTTATATGCTAGCATAGCGGTCCATTCTCCGGTGTGTTGTTGTTATGTTATATGCTAGCATAGCGGTCCATTCCCCGGTGTGTTGTTGATGTTATATGCTAGCATAGCGGTCCATTCCCCGGTGTGTTGTTGATGTTATATGCTAGCATAGCGGTCCATTCCCCGGTGTGTTGTTGATGTTATATGCTAGCATAGCGATCCATTCCCCGGTGTGTTGTTGATGTTATATGCTAGCATAGCGGTCCATTCCCCGGTGTGGTGTTGTATGTTATATGCTAGCATAGCGGTCCATTCCCCGGTGTGTTGTTGATGTTATATGCTAGCATAGCGGTCCATTCCCCGGTGTGTTGTTGTATGTTATATGCTAGCATAGCGGTCCATTCCCCGGTGTGTTGTTGATGTTATATGCTAGCATAGCGGTCCATTCCCCGGTGTGTTGCTTTGTGCTGCAGAATAGATGTGCACAGGCATGAAGAGATTGGAAAATCGAGTGTCAAAGTGAGTTTAATGTCGTTTACTGTTGTTTAATGCAATCAGATTTCTGTGTGGATGTACGGGCTGTCAACACCAGAAAGTCGTTTTTTTATCACTCAGTAGGCGTTCCCGCATAACCTCCAGGTATGATGATGATGATGCCATGCGCATACCCTCCGCCTATACTGCCACGCGCATACCCTCCGCCTATACTGAGTCTGTAGACACTTGAGACCTCTGCACCAGGAATTCACTAATTAACACATCATCATATATTCTTTTTCCCCGGACCGCGGTCGAGATCATGGCTTTCGCCACGCCACACTTCATTGCCATTCCCAGTTCCTGCTTACTGATGCGTGTGTGCGACGACAGCTTTCTACCTCTGGTCTGCTTTGAGGCAGGATTCCAGAGAAGAAGGGAAGATATAACCTCATGATCTATAGAAGTGGCCGGAAATGTGCGTTCTTCAGGATGGGACTATAGTGAAGAAACACAGGGAAGGTTGCTGTATATTAGAGAAGTCGATGGGATGAAAGAAAAATATTTAGGACGACCGTTGAGACGATTCTACTCTATGGCTCAGAGACATGGACACTTTAAAAGAAATTAGAGAAACGGCTGGATGGCACTTACACCCGCCTAGCGCAAAATCTCTCTTGAAGAGCCACCCAATCGACTAATCTAATATACGGCAACCTTCCCCGTGTTTCTCCACTAGTCCGATCCAGAAGAACAACAGTTTGCCGGGCACTGCTATACAGAGCTGACAATGAGGTTTATATATCTTCCCTTCTTCTCTGGCGTCCTGGCCTCAAAGCAGACCAGAGGTAGAAAACTGTCGTTCCATGATGATGTCATCGCTATATATAGGGGACACAGGCATCAGTAAGTGCAGGAACTGGGGATGGCGATGAAGGGCCGGAAAGTCTGGCGTGGCGTTGTGAAATCCATGATCTCGACCACGGTCGAAAAATGATGATGATGATGATGATGATGATGATGATGGGATGAAAGCATTCATGCCGAGTCACGCTCTCTCTCTCTCTCTCTCTCTCTCTCTCTCATATGTGCAGCAGGGACATGGAATGGACCTGGTCACAGGTTGTATGCTATGGTGATTGCCCTCATTCACAGTGAGACATTTCAGCTGTGCAGTCTCTGCCTGCATGCCACCATCTCCTCCTCTTTTTCTTTAGCTTTCCGTTTTTCTCTCTCTACCCTTTTTGTCTTTTTCGGATGAAAGAAGTTTGGAGTGGTATTAAATAGAGTGTCACTCCTTCTCCTCTCCTCAATTTTAGCACAAGTCTTTTTTAGACTCCTTCCTAAACCTCTCCCGAGCTCTCCCCCCCCCCCCTCCCTGCATCCCGCAGTGTTGCGGCATCCGCCTCGCATCGTTTCCAAGCGTTTGTTCTTTTTTCACAACTCTGCAATTTTCCCTCTCACTTCTCTCTCTCACTTCTCTCTCTCTCTCTCTCTCTCTCTCTCTCTCTCTCTCTCTCTCTCTCTCCCCTGCACACTGCAGTAGCTGGCTATAGGATATTTTAACCCATTTTGCGCGGGAACCCATTTTGGTGTCAGCATCATGTTATGCTTTAGCTATTGAAAAATAGCAGATCTACAAGCTCATAGCGCGCCACCGAGTGGCGCGCTACGAGCTTGTAGTTCTGCTATTTTTTTAAAAATCGAAGAGCGAACTGACATAGAAGACACTTTTTAGAATCTGATCTCAGGTCAGAATGAAAACTGTCAGGATGTAGAAGACATTTTTAGAATCTGACCTCAGGTCAGAATGGGTTAATACTGTCCTTGGGAATGTCATTGGGGGTCACACTGAAGCATCCCCCCCCCCCCTCGAGGGAGAAGAGTGCGTTTACAATGCTTTATAAATATTGCACATGGCAGGCATGACTGGAGACAGATGGGAGTGGTTGCAGGCAGAGCCTTAAAGGGCGCTGATAGTTTGATGCATGGCATTACTCTCTGGTGCATATATGGTCCGGAGGAAACCACCTAACTCCCATGTTTACATAAATCAACACCCCCCTTTAATGTACGTCTGTGTGTTGTTAAAACTAATATTGAACCAATGAAAAGTATAGTATCCCACTTGTCCCACACAAGCCACACTGGAGTACCGGGTTAGCAACTTACTGCTTGCGTTGCTATTAAAAGCCTTGATGTCATATTCGACCATATAGGCCTATTGGCTATCATTTATAAACTCCTCTGGTGTCTCACATTTTGTTTTAAAATCATGCTTTATTTTAACAGGCTTAAAAACACATCTTGCAGGAAGAGACAATGAGGGAACTTTACAACAGAAGGCCAACTATTAGGGGACTAAACTATTAGGGCATTTGAACACTGATGCAATATTGCCTGTCAGTCACAATGTGGGACAGACAGGGTCTCAATGTGAACACTGATGCCTGTCAGTCACAATGTGGGACAGACAGGGTCTCAATGTGAACACTGATGCCTCTGTCAGTCACAATGTGGGACAGGGTCTCAATGTGAACACTGATGCCTCTGTCAGTCACAATGTGGGACAGGGTCTCAATGTGAACACTGATGCCTCTGTCAGTCACAATGTGGGACAGGGTCTCAATGTGAACACTGATGTCTCTGCCAATCACAATGTGGGACAGGGTCTCAATTTGTGGGACGCCTGAAAAGTCTTGGAAACGAGGGACTGTCCCACGCAAAGAGGGACATCTGGTCAGCCTATCCGTGACATGTCTTATGTTCCTTGTTCTTTAGTTTTAGTTGGTGTTTTACCTTCCTGTTGTGCTCTTGTGATTTTTGAAGTATTGCATGTTCTTGGTTTCCTAGTTAGCATCATGTTATGCTTTAGCTATTGAAAAATAGCAGATCTACAAGCTCATAGCGCGCCACCGAGTGGCGCGCTATGAGCTTGTAGGTCTGCTATTTTTTTTTTAATCGAAGAACGACTGACATTTTTATAGAATCTGATATCAGGTCAGAATGGCAGTATGGGTTAAACAGACCAGTGTGTGTCCAGTGGAAACCTCGTATGAATCTGATCTCAGGTCAGAATGGGTTAACTGTGTTGTCTCACCAGTGCCCTGATTGGATTAGCCTACATAGTGTTTCCACCTTGTCTTGTTAGTCTTTTAGCCAATCCTTGTGCTGATCATCAGTTGAGTTCACCTGTGTATTTATACTCCCCTGGTCTGTTTGTTAGTTTCTTTGTCAGATCATTGTTGTACTTTGTCACTAGTGTTATGCTTAGGGTGGCCACCTGCAAGACCCCCCCCCCCCCCCAAACTCCCCCCCCCCCCAAAAAAAAACAGACACACACACAGTGTTTAGAAAAGCGCTATAAAAATACCAGATATTATTTATTGTTATTATTATTACTACTACTACTATCGCACCTGATTTCCACCACCACCATCTCCAGCATTATGTCCACAGAGAACACATATTTGCTAACTAAATTAACCTTTTTAAATCATAGGGTACCACAAAGGTAATTAATAATCCATTCATTTTATTTCATGTTTAGATGTGTTTTATGTTTAATCTCTTTCCTGTGGGTTTTTTTATACAGTCTTATGGTCGTATCGGTGTGGGACATAGAATGATGCCAGTAGCCTATTATGTTCACAGTGCTTTAGCCTCCCTTTCTTCATGATGTCGAGTTCCTTAATTGCTCCATTGCTCATTAAATGTCGTTTTTCATTTCTCTGCATCTCTGCATTAAAGGACCACTTCACCACTTTTCAACCTATCTTCATATAGTAGGTCCTCACAAATAATCATGAAAACATTTCGATTTTTTTTCCTACTCTGTCTGTGTCTCATAGGAGGGCTGTGGGCAGTTCAGAAACCGTCTTCCAGTGACATCATCGATGGGGAATACAAGCTAATAGAAACTGCAGGCTGAAAAGTTGCAATACGAAAATGGAAGCCATCGTTCTCACGACAATGAAAATCTAAACATTTTGCCTGATGATGATGTCACTGGAAGACAGTTTCTAAACTGCCCACAGCCCTGCTATGAGACACAGACTGAGTAGGAAAAAATCGCGCCATTTTATCATGATTAGTGAGGACCTATTATATGACCTATTATATGAAGATAGGTTGAAAAGTGGTGAAGTGGTCCTTTAACTATACTAGAGTGATTGTGAGAGCACACATTCCACAACAAACAAACCGACCCTCCCACTGAACGTGTTTCCAGGTCTTGGAAGAGAAACAACTAAGCAACCATGTCTATGAAAACAAGCCCAACAGAAGCCTGACTAGGCTTAGTAGGCTCCTCTGTCTCTGTTTATGACAGCTGGAGTGTGGCCGGCTCGCTGCGGAGCGGAGCAGCGCTGCCAGGGCTGGACTGGCCACAGGTCATACCGGGCATATTCCTGGTGGGCCGCCACCGTTTTTTCTTTTGCACAGGCAAGCAGGCAGGCCAATAGGCGGCAGGAAAGGTCCGGGTGCAGTGCTGCCATTCTGCCAGTGCCATCATGCCAATTTCACTGTACCTGAGTGACAAATAAACCCTCTTCCACCCCTGCCTCCTAGTGACACCGGCACTTTAGCCCATTCTGACCGGGCACCCATTTTGGTGTTGGCATCATGTTATGCTTTAGCTATTGAAAAATAGCAGATCTACAAGCTCGTATCGCGCCACCGAGTGGCGCGATACGAGCTTGTAGGTCTGCTATTTTTTGAAAAATCGAAGAACGACTGACATTTTTCTCAGGTCAGAATGGGTTAATCAGACCAGTGTGTGTCCAGTGGAAACCTCGTGTGAATCTGATCTCAGGTCAGAATGGGTTAATCACCGGCAACATTTGATGCACTATGTACTACTGTATAAACCTGCACTTTATATTTATTTCCCTGCACGGTGTTGTCTCATGTCGGTCTATTTGTGAAAAGAATAATTGAATGCACTCATGTTATGTCAAAACAATTTCCTATACACAAATGGCAAATAAAGGAATCTGAATCTGAAAGGGTTGTGTAGTTGTCTGTTGGTTTGTATCGTTTATGTTGTTCTGTAAAAGTGGTGGTATTAATAGGGCTTGTCTGTTTGTGTGTGCCGCGACGGAGCGGGCGGTAGCGTTTCTGCTACGGTATCTGCGCGCTGGTTGTGGTGGGCTGGTCTGGTCCGGTTAGGTTTATGCTGTCAATCACAGCGATTGGCTAATCACAGCGCGTCCTTGCACAACCCGTGTATAGGCTTTGGTCTATGACGAGGCCTTCGTGAGGGTGTATGTAATGTCTGTGTCTCTCTCTCTCCCTCTCTCTCCAGATGGTAAGGTGTATGTGTATGTAATGTCTGTGTCTCTCTCTCTCTCTCTCTCCAGATGGTAAGGTGTATGTGTATGTAATGTCTGTGTCTCTCTCTCTCCCTCTCTCTCCAGATGGTAAGGTGTATGCGTATGTAATGTCTGTGTCTCTCTCTCTCTCTCTCTCTCCAGATGGTAAGGTGTATGTGTATGTAATGTCTGTGTCTCTCTCTCTCTCTCTCTCTCCAGATGGTAAGGTGTATGTGTATGTAATGTCTGTGTCTCTCTCTCTCTCTCTCTCTCCAGATGGTAAGGTGTATGCGTTGGGGGGCATGGGAGCAGACACCACCCCCGAGGCCCTGGTGAGGGTCTACGAGGCAGAGAAGGACCAGTGGCTGCCCCTCGCCTCCATGCCCACGCCCAGATACGGAGCCTCGGCCTTCCTCAGGGGAAACAGGATCTACGTGATGGGTGTGTTTTCTGACCCTATTTATACTAAATCTATACGTGATGGGTGCGTTTTCTGACCCTATTCATACTAAATCTACGTGATGGGTGTGTTTTCTGACCCTATTCATACTAAATCTATACGTGATGGGTGCGTTTTCTGACCCTATTCATACTAAATCTATACGTGATGGGTGTGTTTTCTGTCCCTATTCATACTAAATCTATACGTGATGGGTGTGTTTTCTGACCCTATTCATACTAAATCTATACGTGATGGGTGTGTTTTCTGTCCC
>NC_139705.1:50959310-50966118 GCF_964188405.1 Protomyctophum parallelum | reverse complement strand
CTCAGGTCAGAATGGGTTAATAATGAAACTGTCAGGATGTAATAGACATTTTTAGAATCTGATCTCAGGTCAGAATGGGTTAAAGAAATAATATATATCTATCTCTCTCTCAATGGCCACTCTGGGCTCCCTAGCTATTTTTGCAAAAGAATGTTCACCTATGTTATGACATGGCACACATAGGGATGCTATAGTTAATGGGGTTGAAGCTCCTTAACCCATTCTGACCTGAGATCAGATTCATACGAGGTTTCCACATGGACACACACTGTCTGATTAACCATTCTGACCTGAGATCAGATTCTAAAAAAATGTCAAGTCGTTCTTCGATTTTTCAAAAAATAGCAGACCTACAAGCTCGTAGCGCGCCACTCGGTGGCGCGCTATGAGCTTGTAGATCTGCTATTTTTCAATAGCTAAAGCATAACATGATGCTATAACACCACAATGGGTTCCCGTTCAGAATGGGTTAAGCATTTAATGAAATGCATTATGGATTATCTTAATGCATGACGGCGCAACGTGTACATATGTACTGTACTCTACTGTATGTATGTGGGCTGATGCCAGCATTACACATTACTGTCTGTGAGAGAATATTATACTCTTTTGCTACATCCATGTTTGAGTGTCACATTCGGCTCAACTCAATTCGATTGAGTCAAAGGAGCTTTTATCGGCATGAGAAAACGGCAAGTGTCAAAACATAATAAAAACTGTTGAAACTGGGGAAAGTATATAATGATACAGTCGGAGGTGCAGCATTTTGTAAACAGAGCTATGTCACATTGTGTCGTTATATGCTGTACATACAGTGCCCATACCCGAAGGCGGGGTTGGCGAAAGGGCCTTTCTGTGTGGAGTTTGCATGTTCTCCCCGTGTCCCCTAGCGTAGGTACCCTCACATGTCCTCCCCGTGTCCCCTAGCGTAGGTACCCTCACATGTTCTCCCCGTGTCCTCTAGGGTAGGTACCCTCAAATGTTCTCCCCGTGTCCCCTAGGGTAGGTACCCTCACATGTTTCTCCCCGTGTCCCCTAGGGTAGGTACCCTCACATGTTCTCCCCGTGTCCCCTAGGGTAGATACCCTCACATGTTCTCCCCGTGTCCCCTAGGGTAGGTACCCTCACATGTTCTCCCCGTGTCCCCTAGGGTAGGTACCCTCACATGTTATCCCCGTGTCCCCTAGAGTAGGTACCCTCACATGTTCTCCCCGTGTCCCCTAGGGTAGATACCCTCACATGTTCTCCCGTGTCCCCTAGGGTAGGTACCCTCACATGTTCTCCCCGTGTCCCCTAGGGTAGGTACCCTCACATGTTCTCCCCGTGTCCCCTAGGGTAGATACCATCACATGTTCTCCCCGTGTCCCCTAGGGTAGATACCCTCACATGTTCTCCCCGTGTCCCCTAGGGTAGGTACCCTCACATGTTCTCCCCGTGTCCCCTAGGGTAGGTACCCTCACATGTTCTCCCCGTGTCCCCTAGGGTAGGTACCCTCACATGTTCTCCCCGTGTCCCCTAGGGTAGGTTCCCTCACATGTTCTCCCCGTGTCCCCTAGGGTAGATACCCTCACATGTTCTCCCCGTGTCCCCTAGGGTAGGTACCCTCACATGTTCTCCCCGTGTCCCCTAGGGTAGGTACCCTCACATGTTCTCCCCGTGTCCCCTAGGGTAGATACCATCACATGTTCTCCCCGTGTCCCCTAGGGTAGATACCCTCACATGTTCTCCCCGTGTCCCCTAGGGTAGGTACCCTCACATGTTCTCCCCGTGTCCCCTAGGGTAGGTACCCTCACATGTTCTCCCCGTGTCCCCTAGGGTAGGTACCCTCACATGTTCTCCCCGTGTCCCCTAGGGTAGGTTCCCTCACATGTTCTCCCCGTGTCCCCTAGGGTAGGTTCCCTCACATGTTCTCCCCGTGTCCCCTAGGGTAGGTACCCTCACTAGGGATGGCCAAATGGAAAGATTGTCTTAACCGGTTACCGCCAGGACTTGCCGGCTAATTAACCGTTATCCGTTAAGAAAAGAAAAGCGCTATTTTGCGCATAAAAAATAGACAAATACACCGTTTACACGTGGCCTGCTGTCAATCAGTGCACTAGTGCGCACTGCGTAGGCTACAGTCTTCTATACGCACACATGTATCGCGGACCGGTCGGGAAGGATTAGGAAGAGAGAGAGAGAAAGAAAGACGTGTTAGAGAGAGCGTCTCTCTAACACGCACGCGCGCGCGCGCGCGTGTTAGAGAGAGCGTCTCTCTAACACGCACGCGCGCGCGCGCGCGCGAGAGAGAGAGAGAGAGAGAGAGAGAGAGAGAGAGAACGTCTGAGAGAGAGAGGGAGGGAGAGAGGGGGGGGGGGGTCCCGTCCGTCCGTCCCGTTAGCAACAAGCTAACAGCATACGTTCGTTCGTTCTATGATCCATAAAACGACAGATCCACAACGCAGATCGGAACCAACGTTCGTTGCATGAAGGGCAGATCTGCGGGCGCGCAGCGGCGCAATGCTGTGTGTGTGTTCGTCTTTTTTTCTTTTTCCCTCCTGCTTCCACAGTCCACTACATGCAGTTGTTTTTGTGTTTTTGTTTTGGGGGAAGTAAGTCACAGCACATGCGTGGTCACTGGTTGCACTGACAGTAAAGGTGGAAAGAGGGGCTTGGTGCTTTGGCCGCGGTGCCTGCTCTCGGCGCTTCAAAATAAAATATATTTTTTTTTATCGGTAAACCATTAGCCGTTAGTGTTGTCGGTAACCAATTAATTAACGGCTAACGGCTAACGGTTATCGGTTGGCCATCCCTAACCCTCACATGTTCTCCCCGTGTCCTCTAGGGTAGGTTCCCTCACATGTTCTCCCCGTGTCCCCTAGGGTAGGTACCCTCACATGTTCTCCCCGTGTCCCCTAGGGTAGGTACCCTCACATGTTCTCCCCGTGTCCCCTAGGGTAGGTACCCTCACAAAAAACATGCAGTAATCCTGGTCACTAAACTGCCTCCCCCTGTCAGGTGTAAAGGAGAGACTTGGACACTCAGGCGTGAAGGAAGCATGAGTTCAAGTCCGTTGCTCTCCCCTTGTCCCCCATATATGGGGACTAGGTTGGTCTCCCCTTGTCCCCCATATATGGGGACTAGGTTGGTGGAGGGTGTGTAGAGCCCAGGATCACATTAGATGATTGACACAGGGGTGAAAAATGGGTTACAAAAAAAAAAAAAGATATGGGAGGTTTGTTTGTTATTGGTCACCGTTTCAAACTCACTCTGGGTGTGTGTGATCTGTGGGAATGTCATTGCATGTCTTTCCAATGTGTTTTAGGGTTTCATTTTAACGTGCAGGCTAAGTCATTTCCCGTGCCTGCCTGCATGTGTGATTCTTGCATTTTGTACCGTGATTTTTTTTCATTTTCATTTAAATTTTCATCTCCCGTTCGTGCTTCTCTCATTTCCATTCCTGTCGCTCTCTGCAACGCGCCGGTCGACCACGACGACGGGGTTAAACGGGGAAGCCCCACGGCGGCACTTTGATTGGTGGAGTGGAGATTTGCCGACAGAGCGAACGAACAGGAGAGTGGAGAAGGAGAGAGAGACCTTTCCCCTTCCTTCACTCTGCTGTGGAGTATTGTGTGACAGAGAGAGAGAGAGACCTTTCCCCTTCCTTCTCTCTGCTGTGGAGTATTGTGTGACACAGAGAGAGACCTTTCCCCTTCCTTCTCTCTGCTGTGGAGTATTGTGTGACAGAGAGAGAGAGACCTTTCCCCTTCCTTCTCTCTGCTGTGGAGTATTGTGTGACAGACAGAGAGACCTTTCCCCTTCCTTCTCTCTGCTGTGGAGTATTGTGTGACAGACAGAGAGACCTTTCCCCTTCCTTCTCTCTGCTGTGGAGTATTGTGTGACAGACAGAGAGAGACCTTTCCCCTTCCTTCTCTCTGCTGTGGAGTATTGTGTGACAGAGAGAGACCTTTCCCCTTCCTTCTCTCTGCTGTGGAGTATTGTGTGACACAGAGAGAGACCTTTCCCCTTCCTTCTCTCTGCTGTGGAGTATTGTGTGACAGACAGAGAGAGACCTTTCCCCTTCCTTCTCTCTGCTGTGGAGTATTGTGTGACAGACAGAGAGACCTTTCCCCTTCCTTCTCTCTGCTGTGGAGTATTGTGTGACAGAGAGAGACCTTTCCCCTTCCTTCTCTCTGCTGTGGAGTATTGTGTGACAGAGAGAGAGACCTTTTCCCTTCCTTCTCTCTGCTGTGGAGTATTGTGTGACAGAGAGACCTTTCCCCTTCCTTCTCTCTGCTGTGGAGTATTGTGTGACAGACAGAGAGAGACCTTTCCCCTTCCTTCTCTCTGCTGTGGAGTATTGTGTGACAGAGAGAGAGACCTTTCCCCTTCCTTCTCTCTGCTGTGGAGTATTGTGTGACAGAGAGAGAGACCTTTTCCCTTCCTTCTCTCTGCTGTGGAGTATTGTGTGACAGAGAGACCTTTCCCCTTCCTTCTCTCTGCTGTGGAGTATTGTGTGACAGACAGAGACCTTTCCCCTTCCTTCTCTCTGCTGTGGAGTATTGTGTGACAGACAGAGAGAGACCTTTCCCCTTCCTTCTCTCTGCTGTGGAGTATTGTGTGACAGAGAGACCTTTCCCCTTCCTTCTCTCTGCTGTGGAGTATTGTGTGACAGAGAGAGACCTTTCCCCTTCCTTCTCTCTGCTGTGGAGTATTGTGTGACAGACAGAGACCTTTCCCCTTCCTTCTCTCTGCTGTGGAGTATTGTGTGACAGACAGAGAGAGACCTTTCCCCTTCCTTCTCTCTGCTGTGGAGTATTGTGTGACAGAGAGACCTTTCCCCTTCCTTCTCTCTGCTGTGGAGTATTGTGTGACAGAGAGAGACCTTTCCCCTTCCTTCTCTCTGCTGTGGAGTATTGTGTGACAGAGAGAGACCTTTCCCCTTCCTTCTCTCTGCTGTGGAGTATTGTGTGACAGAGAGAGAGACCTTTCCCCTTCCTTCTCTCTGCTGTGGAGTATTGTGTGACAGAGAGAGACCTTTCCCCTTCCTTCTCTCTGCTGTGGAGTATTGTGTGACAGAGAGAGACCTTTCCCCTTCCTTCTCTCTGCTGTGGAGTATTGTGTGACAGACACAGAGACCTTTCCCCTTCCTTCTCTCTGCTGTGGAGTATTGTGTGACAGACAGAGAGACCTTTCCCCTTCCTTCTCTCTGCTGTGGAGTATTGTGTGACAGAGAGACCTTTCCCCTTCCTTCTCTCTGCTGTGGAGTATTGTGTGACAGAGAGAGACCTTTCCCCTTCCTTCTCTCTGCTGTGGAGTATTGTGTGACAGAGAGAGACCTTTCCCCTTCCTTCTCTCTGCTGTGGAGTATTGTGTGACAGAGAGAGACCTTTCCCCTTCCTTCTCTCTGCTGTGGAGTATTGTGTGACAGAGAGAGACCTTTCCCCTTCCTTCTCTCTGCTGTGGAGTATTGTGTGACAGAGAGAGACCTTTCCCCTTCCTTCTCTCTGCTGTGGAGTATTGTGTGACAGACAGAGAGAGACCTTTCCCCTTCCTTCTCTCTGCTGTGGAGTATTGTGTGACAGACAGAGAGAGACCTTTCCTCTTCCTTCTCTCTGCTGTGGAGTATTGTGTGACACAGAGAGAGACCTTTCCCCTTCCTTCTCTCTGCTGTGGAGTATTGTGTGACACAGAGAGAGACCTTTCCCCTTCCTTCTCTCTGCTGTGGAGTATTGTGTGACAGCATTGCAGTCAGAACTGCAGCATCACTCCCAATCTTCCGCCGTAGTCTGAAAACCCACCTTTTCAGACTCCATCATGGCCCGTAGCACTTACCCCACCCCCTTAGACAGCATTTCTGTAGACTTAGGGCGCTTTCACACCGGACATGTTTGGTTCGTTTAAAACGAACCATGGTCCGCTTACCCCTTTGGTTCGGTTGGTGTGAACGTGCATACGAACTCTGGTACGGATCAAAGAAACGAACCATGGTCCGCTAAAAAAGGCCGAACTCGGTTCGCTTCCAAACGAACCACGGTGCGGTTCGTTACTGGTGTGAATGCATTCGGACTTTATAGAGGACCAAATACAGGACGATAGGCAAAATAGCCGTCGGGCGTCGGCAGTTGTGAGGCTGCATTAATAATTATAGTTATAAAAGCATGTATTTTTTTACGGGGATCATATGACAGCTGACAGTCTGATTTTAATAGTAGACGCATACAGTATATGTCGAGGCGCAGCGCAGCATACGAGGTTCACATGCGCAAAATGTACAAGTTATCGACATGGAATGGTGCACGGTATGGCACACGATGTTAGCTTGTAGATCTGTTTATTTTAATCATGCGCCGGCCGCCGCCACGCATGCGAATCTGCGATGCATGAGTCTTCATGCGAGTTTCTCTTTCAACTCGTGTCCCCTCCTTTTTTTGTGTGCGTGTGTGTGTGTGTGTGTGTGTGTGTGTGTGTGTGTGTGTGTGTGTGTGTGTGGGCGCGTGGGCGCGCACGCACATGAGGGGACTGGGGGAGAGACCCATATATTTATATGGGAGAGACGCAGAGACAGAGAAATATTTAAAATCATCCATGTCGCGCAGGCCGCAGGTATCGAGAAAAAGCCAATGTTAAATAAGCTATACACATGTGGTCCCAAATGATTAATTGATTACATCACTATAGCAAAAGACGTAAAACTAGGTCAACTCAATTAGCTGCAGCGGAGCTGTTCTGACTTGAAGCTCAATAACCAACTGACCAAACCATAAGATGACATGGAAATGCCCGCCGCGGCGCCGATTTGATGCGCAGAAATAACATGGGTGAAGGT
>NC_139705.1:50921810-50954310 GCF_964188405.1 Protomyctophum parallelum | reverse complement strand
CTGACCCCGTCACCATGATGAGGAGCTGTCCATGGTGCTGACCCCGTCACCATGATGAGGATCTGTCCATGGTGCTGACCCCGTCACCATGATGAGGATCTGTCCATGGTGCTGACCCCGTCTCCATGATGAGGATCTGTCCATGGTCCTGACCCCGTCACCATGATGAGGAGCTGTCCATGGTGCTGACCGTCTCCATGATGAGGATCTGTCCATGGTGCTGACCGTCACCACGATGAGGATCTGTCCATGGTGCTGACCGTCACCACGATGAGGAGCTGTCCATGGTGCTGACCGTCACCACGATGAGGATCTGTCCATGGTGCTGACCGTCACCACGATGAGGATCTGTCCATGGTGCTGACCGTCTCCATGATGAGGATCTGTCCATGGTGCTGACCGTCACCACGATGAGGATCTGTCCATGGTGCTGACCGTCTCCATGATGAGGATCTGTCCATGGTGCTGACCGTCTCCATGATGAGGATCTGTCCATGGTGCTGACCGTCACCACGATGAGGAGCTGTCCATGGTGCTGACCGTCACCACGATGAGGATCTGTCCATGGTGCTGACCGTCTCCATGATGAGGATCTGTCCATGGTGCTGACCCCGTCACCATGATGAGGAGCTGTCCATGGTGCTGACCGTCTCCATGATGAGGATCTGTCCATGGTGCTGACCGTCACCATGATGAGGATCTGTCCATGGTGCTGACCGTCACCACGATGAGGATCTGTCCATGGTGCTGACCGTCACCACGATGAGGATCTGTCCATGGTGCTGACCGTCTCCATGATGAGGAGCTGTCCATGGTGCTGACCCCGTCACCATGATGAGGAGCTGTCCATGGTGCTGACCCCGTCACCATGATGAGGATCTGTCCATGGTGCTGACCGTCACCATGATGAGGATCTGTCCATGGTGCTGACCGTCACCATGATGAGGATCTGTCCATGGTGCTGACCCCGTCACCATGATGAGGATCTGTCCATGGTGCTGACCGTCACCATGATGAGGATCTGTCCATGGTGCTGACCGTCACCATGATGAGGATCTGTCCATGGTGCTGACCGTCACCATGATGAGGAGCTGTCCATGGTGCTGACCGTCTCCATGATGAGGAGCTGTCCATGGTGCTGACCCCGTCACCATGATGAGGAGCTGTCCATGGTGCTGACCCCGTCACCATGATGAGGATCTGTCCATGGTGCTGACCCCGTCACCATGATGAGGATCTGTCCATGGTGCTGACCGTCACCACGATGAGGAGCTGTCCATGGTGCTGACCCCGTCACCACGATGAGGATCTGTCCATGGTGCTGACCCCGTCACCATGATGAGGATCTGTCCATGGTGCTGACCCCGTCACCATGATGAGGATCTGTCCATGGTGCTGACCCCGTCACCATGATGAGGATCTGTCCATGGTGCTGACCCCGTCACCATGATGAGGATCTGTCCATGGTGCTGACCCCGTCACCATGATGAGGAGCTGTCCATGGTGCTGACCCCGTCACCATGATGAGGATCTATCCATGGTGCTGACCCCGTCTCCATGATGAGGATCTGTCCATGGTGCTGACCCCGTCTCCATGATGAGGATCTGTCCATGGTGCTGACCCCGTCACCATGATGAGGAGCTGTCCATGGTGCTGACCCCGTCACCATGATGAGGAGCTGTCCATGGTGCTGACCCCGTCTCCATGATGAGGATCTGTCCATGGTGCTGACCGTCTCCATGATGAGGATCTGTCCATGGTGCTGACCCCGTCACCACGATGAGGATCTGTCCATGGTGCTGACCGTCTCCATGATGAGGATCTGTCCATGGTGCTGACCCCGTCACCATGATGAGGAGCTGTCCATGGTGCTGACCGTCTCCATGATGAGGATCTGTCCATGGTGCTGACCGTCACCATGATGAGGATCTGTCCATGGTGCTGACCGTCACCACGATGAGGATCTGTCCATGGTGCTGACCGTCACCACGATGAGGATCTGTCCATGGTGCTGACCGTCTCCATGATGAGGAGCTGTCCATGGTGCTGACCCCGTCACCATGATGAGGAGCTGTCCATGGTGCTGACCCCGTCACCATGATGAGGATCTGTCCATGGTGCTGACCGTCACCATGATGAGGATCTGTCCATGGTGCTGACCGTCACCATGATGAGGATCTGTCCATGGTGCTGACCCCGTCACCATGATGAGGATCTGTCCATGGTGCTGACCGTCACCATGATGAGGATCTGTCCATGGTGCTGACCGTCTCCATGATGAGGATCTGTCCATGGTGCTGACCGTCTCCATGATGAGGAGCTGTCCATGGTGCTGACCCCGTCACCATGATGAGGATCTGTCCATGGTGCTGACCGTCACCATGATGAGGATCTGTCCATGGTGCTGACCGTCACCATGATGAGGAGCTGTCCATGGTGCTGACCGTCTCCATGATGAGGAGCTGTCCATGGTGCTGACCCCGTCACCATGATGAGGAGCTGTCCATGGTGCTGACCCCGTCACCATGATGAGGATCTGTCCATGGTGCTGACCCCGTCACCATGATGAGGATCTGTCCATGGTGCTGACCGTCACCACGATGAGGAGCTGTCCATGGTGCTGACCCCGTCACCACGATGAGGATCTGTCCATGGTGCTGACCCCGTCACCATGATGAGGATCTGTCCATGGTGCTGACCCCGTCACCATGATGAGGATCTGTCCATGGTGCTGACCCCGTCACCATGATGAGGATCTGTCCATGGTGCTGACCCCGTCACCATGATGAGGATCTGTCCATGGTGCTGACCCCGTCACCATGATGAGGAGCTGTCCATGGTGCTGACCCCGTCACCATGATGAGGATCTATCCATGGTGCTGACCCCGTCTCCATGATGAGGATCTGTCCATGGTGCTGACCCCGTCTCCATGATGAGGATCTGTCCATGGTGCTGACCCCGTCACCATGATGAGGAGCTGTCCATGGTGCTGACCCCGTCACCATGATGAGGAGCTGTCCATGGTGCTGACCCCGTCTCCATGATGAGGATCTGTCCATGGTGCTGACCGTCTCCATGATGAGGATCTGTCCATGGTGCTGACCCCGTCACCACGATGAGGATCTGTCCATGGTGCTGACCGTCTCCACGATGAGGATCTGTCCATGGTGCTGACCGTCACCACGATGAGGATCTGTCCATGGTGCTGACCGTCACCACGATGAGGATCTGTCCATGGTGCTGACCCCGTCACCATGATGAGGATCTGTCCATGGTGCTGACCGTCTCCATGATGAGGATCTGTCCATGGTGCTGACCGTCACCACGATGAGGAGCTGTCCATGGTGCTGACCGTCTCCATGATGAGGATCTGTCCATGGTGCTGACCGTCACCACGATGAGGAGCTGTCCATGGTGCTGACCGTCTCCATGATGAGGAGCTGTCCATATGGTGCTGACCCCGTCACCATGACGATGTATCTCCATTATACATGTGGAGCTAGTTCCGGTCCATAGCCTCACTGCTCTTGCGGCCCTGCATTAAGGCTACGGAACTGATTGTCTTCCTGAATAGGCAGGAGGAGGGCCTGCATTAAGGCTATGGAACTGATTGTCTTCCTGAATAGGCAGGAGGAGGGCCTGCATTAAGGCTACGGAACTGATTGTCTTCCTGAAAAGCAGGAGGAGGGCCTGCATTAAGGCTATGGAACTGATTGTCTTCCTGAAAAGCAGGAGGAGGGCCTGCATTAAGGCTATGGAACTGATTGTCTTCCTGAAAAGCAGGAGAAGGGCCTGCATTAAGGCTATGGAACTGATTGTCTTCCTGAAAAGCAGGAGAAGGCCCTGCATTAAGGCTATGGAACTGATTGTCTCCCTGAATAGGCAGAAGAAGGCCCTGCATTAAGGCTATGGAACTGATTGTCTCCCTGAATAGGCAGGAGAAGGCCCTGCATTAAGGCTATGGAACTGGTTGTCTTCCTGAATAGGCAGGATGGTTAATCATGGCTCGCCTTGATGTTACCTCCACTGCAGCTCGTCGGGGACAACAAAACAAGCACAGCTGACAGTACACGACTCAGGATGATAATAATAATTATAATAAGACCACAATTTGTCTTCATTCTGCTGTCAGTCGTTTATAGCAGAAAGCCACTGCCTCAGATAATACATGGCAACCGTGATAATATACCTGGCAACCGTGATAATATACCTGGCAACCGTGCTGCACACGCACACACACACACACACACACACACACACACACACACACACACACACACACACTTGAGCAGCACTGTGAAGTTGTGCATGTGGTGGTGATGTATTGCAGATGACGTTCATTTGAGGTGTTGCTATATATAACCTGTATAAAGCAGTTTAACCTATTTTGGGCGGGAACCCCTTTTGGTGTCAGCATTATGTTATGCTTTAGCTATTGAAAAATGGCAGATCTACAAGCTCATATCGCGCCACCGAGTGGCGCGCTACGAGCTTGTAGGTCTGCTATTTTTGAAAAATCGAAGAACGACTGACATAGAAACATAGCTTTTTCAGAGAACTGTCAGGATGTAGAAGACATTTTTAGAATCTGATCTCAGGTCAGAATGGGTTAAAGGACCTATGACATAAAATTCAACTTTTTCAATTTATTTTGTGTTTTCTATCCCCACAATTTTTAACAATCAGTCTTTCATATCATAGTGGTGCTTTAATGGAAATTGCTCTCAGGAACAGCTCAACTGATTTAGTCCTCATCGCGTGATGTCATCGATGTCACCCTACTTTGTATAATTCCTCCTTCTTCAGTCTTTTATTTTATTTAAAAAAAAATATCCCACGATTTTGTAACTCATTTTCCACCCCTGTGTCAATCATCTAATGTGATCCTGGGCTCTACACACCCTCCACCAACCTAGTCCCCATATATGGGGGACAAGGGGAGACCAACCTAGTCCCCATATATGGGGGACAAGGGGAGACCAACCTAGTCCCCATATATGGGGGACAAGGGGAGACCAACCTAGTCCCCATATATGGGGGACAAGGGGAGGCCAACCTAGTCCCCATATATGGGGGACAAGGGGAGACCAACCTAGTCCCCATATATGGGGGACAAGGGGAGGCCAACCTAGTCCCCATATATGGGGGACAAGGGGAGGCCAACCTAGTCCCCATATATGGGGGACAAGGGGAGAGCAACGGACTTGAACTCATGCTTCCTTCATGCCTGAGTGTCCAAGTTGCTCCTTTACACCTGACAGGGGGGAGTTTCCCTGGTTGGACGTAGCGCGTGGAAGGAACACGTTATTACAACCAGTTCCTTTCCCCTCCACCAGGCGCCCCGGCTGGCCAGGGGGAGGCAGTTTCTTCAGTCTTCAGTGTGTGATGTGTGCCTCTCTGCTCGTTAAAACAATAGACACAGTCTTCAGTGTGTGATGTGTGCCTCTCTACTCGTTAAAACAATAGACTCAGTCTTCAGTGTGTGATGTGTGCCTCTCTACTCGTTAAAACAATAGACTCAGTCTTCAGTGTGTGATGTGTACCTCTCTGCTCGTTAAAACAATAGACACAGTCTTCAGTGTGTGATGTGTGCCTCTCTGCTCGTTAAAACAATAGACACCCAGAGACAACAGAGTGATTGAGCTGAAATGTGATGTTTCTATGTGGGAAACATTAAGAACATTTATGCGGTGATGATCATAATAAGAAACAGACACCATTACCAAGTCATTTTTTCCTCCCACATCACCCCGTGATGACATTTGGAAATGGAATGAGAGGGCCATTACTGTTATCTTTCACTGGATGTGCGTGTGTGCATGTGCGTGTGTGCGTGTGCATGTGTGTGTGAGCGTGTGCATGTGCGTGCGTGCGTGCGCATGCACGTGTGCATGTGTTACTATTCTTGCGAGGGCCAACTTGTCTCCCATCAGTATTTGTCCTACAGTATACTGTATATGAGCCAATAGGGGAAAGGGATCAACGTCATGTGATTCTTTGTTTGTATACCTGTGCGTGCGTGCGTGCGTGCGTGCGTGCGTGCGTGCGTGCGTGCGTATCTTCTGGCGTATTAAGCAGGATGACGGTTAGCAGAGTGAAGTCAGGGAGGAGGAAGAGGAGGAAGAGGAGGAAGAGGAGGAGACGGATTGATTTGTAGACTTTAAATAAACACAGTAGCCTCTCCTCCAGCTGAGACCCCTACTGATGAGAGAGAGAGAGAGAGAGAGGGAGAGAGGGAGGGAGAGAGAGAGAGAGAGAGAGAGAGAGAGAGAGAGAGGGAGAGAGGGAGAGAGAGAGGCAACAGGTAGTTTCAGTGTCTCTCACCCCACACCCAGTTAGCAGCATCAGCACAGGAGGCGTCATTAACAGAGATGTGATTATGCCAGCATGATGAGATCTTGTGCAGAGATTGATTGCTCTGAGGTCATCGATGTAATGCATCGAATGCATTGTTGCAAATCTCACTTTATTGAAACTAATGCCTGCCCTACTGTATGTGATCATCATATTATGTGACAAGTGACTAATGCCTGCCCTACTGTATGTGATCATCATATTATGTGACAAGTGACTAATGCCTGCCCTACTGTATGTGATCATCATATTATGTGACAAGTGACTAATGCCTGCCCTACTGTATGTGATCATCATATTATGTGACAAGTGACTAATGCCTGCCCTACTGTATGTGATCATCATATTATGTGACAAGTGACTAATGCCTGCCCTACTGTATGTGATCATCATATTAATGCCTGGCCTACTGTATGTGATCATCATATTATGTGACAAGTGACTAATGCCTGCCCTACTGTATGTGATAATAATATTATGTGACAAGTGATCCGGGGGAGTTTTTTTTCATTTGTCATAATTAGCAAATTCGTAGAAATGTGTTGATTTGTAGTTATTGACAATCGGCCGTCTTTGTCAATTGGATCCCAATTTTGCACAAAGTATCCTCGTCTAGAAAAGCCCTTTTGGGGTTCAATCTATACCCTTCAGGACGGGAACCCCAAAAGGGGTTCTTGTTGACGTATAGTATATGAACAGCATAAGGTTTTTGTATTTTTTTTTATTAACCCTAATAATACTAAACATATTTGTTTTGTTATACACCATCACTAAACACGGGTATTTTTTACCCAATGTAAAATATTCCATAAAAAATATTTCTCATTGAAATATATTGCAGTACATACATATAGAGTACAGTATATACATGGCAACGTGAGCTACTCTTCTTTAAAGGTATATTCAGTGATTTCACTGTATTCAAATATCACAATTTTTTTTGTTCTGTTGTGATAATCCTCCCTACTATAGAGTGTGCTGACCATATAAGGAGTTCCTCCCTGTCCCCAGTAACCCCTGGGGGTCAAAAAACCTTAGGTTTCGTTTTTGACTCTCTATCCTGATTGGACGAAAGGCTGGGTCCCACAGCCAAAAACGAAACCTAAGGTTTTTTTTTTTTGTGAAATCACTGAAATATACCTTTAATATTTCATCATGACTTTTCACAAAATAAACAAAACATATATTTCATGTCATATCAATGGGGGGGCAAAATAGGTGAAAAACATGCATATATATATATATTTTTTTTAATATTCTTAAAAAAAAAGAGAAATTAGGTTGCGACTTCTCCTTTGGTGCATCCATTCCTATAAGACAGACACCCGTGTTTCTTGTTCCAGGGGTTAATATTTTAACCCATTCTGAACGGGAACCCATTGTGGTGTCAGCATCATGTTATGCTTTAGCTATTGAAAAATAGCGAAAGCACCGAGTGGCGCGATACGAGCTTGTAGGTCTGCTATTTTTTTGAAAAATCGAAGAACGACTGACATTTTTTTAATCTGATCTCAGGTCAGAATGGGTTCATCAGACCAGTGTGTGTCCAGTGGAAACCTCGTTATGAATCTGATCTCAGGTCAGAATGGGTTAATTAGTTCGGTATTTAGAATCATCCTCGGTCCTAAATGGGCTCATCATGGAAAAGACACACAGGGGAAATTAATCACTGGCTTTCTAATTAAAACATAATCATGAAATGAATGAGTCAATTAATTAGGGGGTTTCTCCATAACCGTCTAATTACTTTGAGCTACTGTGCAGAATATATACTACCAGAGACATTCTTATTGTGGCGTATAGCATATTTAGCCGCTATGCTATCATTTGTCCCCCCCCGGCCGTCAGTGGACTTCAACATTGGTGTTTTAAGCATTTAAAACCCCTTTTGGTGATTTTAAGCATTATGTTGTATACTTTAGCTATTGAAAAATAGCAGATCTACAAGCTCATAGCGCGGCACAGAGAAAATGCCGCGCTATGAGCTCTAGGAGCTTGTAGACCAGCTATTTTTTTTTTGAAAAATCGTAAAAATGTGGCGCAAATCTTTGAATATATATTCTTTCAGAGTGAACGTTTTTAACGCATATCTTTGCTTCTGCAGGGGGGGTCCCTGGAACAACATATTTACAGATGGGGGGTCCCTGGAACAACATATTTACAGATGGGGGGTCCCTGGAACAACATATTGTCAGATGGGGGGTCCCTGGAACAACATATTTTCATATGGGGGGTCCCTGGAACAACATATTTACAGATGGGGGGTCCCTGGAACAACATATTTTCAGATGGGGGGTCCCTGGAACAACATATTTACAGATGGGGGGTCCCTGGAACAACATATTTTCAGATGGGGGTCCCTGGAACAACATATTTTCAGTTGGGGGGTCCCTGGAACAACATATTTTCAGATGGGGGTCCCTGGAACAACATATTTTCAGTTGGGGGGTCCCTGGAACAACATATTTTCAGTTGGGGGGTCCCTGGAACAACATATTTTCAGATGGGGGTCGGCGGGCCAATTGCATATAATCTTGGGGGTCCTTGACATGAAAATGTTTGAAAACCACTGACATAGAAACATTTTTCAGAAGACTGTCAGGATTTAGAAGACATTAGTAGAATCGCCCTCGGGTCTAAATGTGTTCGAAATCGAAGACACTTTTAGAATCTGATCTCGGGTCAGAATGGGTTAATAATGAAACTGTCAGGATGTAATAGACATTTTTAGAATCTGATCTCAGGTCAGCATGGGTTAAAATGTTCACTGTGACAGTGAATATAAATATATTCAAAGATTTGACCACATTTTCACAATAGAAAAGGTGGTACTGATGAGAAATATTCCTCACAGACAGTCGTTCATGTTTATGAACCTGAATTCTCTGCCATGACTGTCGAGGACGGTGGAATTGATTATACGCCCCCTCCCCCCGCCTCCCTGCCATGCATGCTCTCTTCTCAGTAGCTCTCTTCTTTACATCATTACCGACAACCGCACGCACACGCACGCACACACGCACGCACGCACGCACGCACGCACGCACGCATATGAAAAACTGGGCGCAATTTCTTTTTTACTCAGTCTGTGTCTCATAGGAGGGCTGTGGGCAGTTCAGAAACCGTCTTCCAGTGACGACATCGATGGGGAATAAAAGCTAATAGAAACTGCAGGCTTTCTAGTCCTGAAAAGTTGCAATGCGAAAATGGAAGCCATCGTTCTCACGATAATGAAAATCTAAACATTTTTGTAAAGAAAGACCAAGTAGACTTTTTTTTTTTTTTTTTAATGATTATGTCACTGGAAGACGGTTTCTAAACTGCCCACAGCCCTCCTATGAGACACAGACTGAGTAGAAAAGAATGGTGCCATTTTATCATGATTATTAGTGAGGACCTATTATATGAAGATAGGTTGAAAAGTGGTGAAGTGGTCCTTTAAGTACAATTCTGAGGTATTTGTACTTTCCTGGAGTATTTTCAATTTCCAGTACTTTCTACTACATCTCAGAGGCAAATATTGTACTTTCACTCCACTACGATAATATGAAAACTTTAGTTACTATAGTTACTTTGCACATTTTAGATTATTAATCCAAAACATACATTAACCACTTCAGCCCTGTATACATTTCGGCCATTTGAAAATAGCTGATCTACAAGCTCACAATGTGTCGCATCACGACGCATTGTGCGCTTGTTGATCTTTTTTTTTTTTACATTTGAAAACTTGAAATGAGAGATTCAAGTACATTCAATGAGTACTTTTACTTTTTGTACTTTGAGTACATTTTGTACTTTTACTCAAGTACATTTCTAAATCCGGACTCTTACTCATACTGTATGTAACAGAGTAGTTCTATATTGCAGTATTGATACTTTAAAGGACCACTTCACCACTTTTCAACCTATCTTCATATAATAGGTCCTCACTAATAATCATGATAAAATGGCGCAATTTCTTTCTACTCAGTCCGTGTCTCATAGGAGGGCTGTGGGCAGTTCAGAAACCGTCTTCCAGTGACATCATCATTAGACAGATTATTTTTTAAACAAGATTTCTTTACAAAAATGTTTAGATTTTCATTATCGTGAGAACGATGGCTTCCATTTTCGCATTGCAACTTTTCAGGACTAGAAAGCCTGCAGTTTCTATTAGCTTGTATTCCCCATCGATGATGTCACTGGAAGACGGTTTCTGAACTGCCCACAGCCCTCCTATGAGACACAGACTGAGTAGAAACAAATTGCGCCATTTTATCATGATTATTAGTGAGGACCTATTATATGAAGATAGGTTGAAAAGTGGTGAAGTGGTCCTTTAACTTAACATTTTTACAACTTTGCCAGGGTGCTGAGGGATTAGGTTCAAAGCAGGACTTTTTCCTTTTACCATCTTCCATTGTGGAGTTATTGACATTTATGTGAACATCTGCTTTTGTCTAAAAGTGGTGTTTTTTAACAGAATAATAATAATAATCTTTATTGTCCCGAAGGATATTCATCTTCACAGGTCTGTTCAAACACCAACAACAAAAGCAGCACATAGTACAGAAAAACATTACACTAAGACAAAAATACAAAAACATGAGTTCCCCACTGTGTACAGAAACCCTCCTATCGGCGGGGCAGTTTGTTTAATGCCGCGATGGCTGATGGGACAAAACTCCTACTGAAACGAACCTTTTTCCAGGGTAAGGTTCTGTATCTTTGTCCTGATGGCATGAGGTTGAAGAAGCGATACAGGGGATGATCAGTGTCACGTGATATTGAGAGTGCTAGCCGTGTGATGGCATTATTGTTCATATCAGAAAGTGTTGGTGTGGGAAGTCCGATAATCTTGGAAGCAATACGGGTAATACTGAAAAGTTTGTTTCTGTTAGAAAGCTAGAGATATTCACAGTTTTGTGTCACAGACATTGACATGCAGATATAAAATTGAACACAAAGAACATCCCATACATAATATACACCGAGTGAAAGCCCTGAATGTCTAGTTTCACGAGGAACGCGTTGTCTTACACCCCTTTAACTCTGCCGAATAAAACATGTTTAGGACGCATAGAGGTTCATTAGAACCGGGTCTTATCACTGCAATTATGATGAATAATAAAGTGTTATATAATCACTATAGTCTGGTTGCTCTCCTCCACACTAACACGTGCATACAACGAAGTGCCTTCCACCAGTGTTGTTTTCGTCGACTAAAACTAAGTGAAAAACAAACAAAAAAAAATCGTCGACTACCTTTTTCCACTGAAGAAAACTAAATGAATTGAAAACTAAGCTATGGTGACTAAAACTAAGACTAAATATACTGACAATTTCGTCAACAAATAAAAACTAGACTAAAATGTTAGGAAGGGACTAGTGGACAAGAGATTTAGTATAAGTAATTTTACACTTTACACTGAAAATAGCAGATCTACAAGCTCACAACGCGTCGCAGCGCGTTGTGTGCTTGTAGATCGGCTATTTTCAGCGAGTGTAAAAACAGTCCTTACGACGTCATCAGTGCCCACCAAAGTCGACTAAATGTCATGAGATTTTAGTCTAAAACTAGACTAACACCAACACATTCCAGGTGACTAAAATAAAATGTGACTAAAACTAAATTAAAACTATTCCAAAGACTATGACTAAAACTAAAATCAAAATTTGCTGCCAAAAACAACACTGCCTTCCACCCACTGGCAGCAGTCCGACCCGGCCCTGGACCAGTACCAGAACCAGGCCCGGCCCGCTGCTGGTGACGGTCCCTTGATACACAATCTGTGAAGTTGTGATCTCGTTTGTTAGTTATCTTGTTTGTTCGTATAGTAGTTTCAAAGAAGGAAAGGAGACATGAATCTGACCGCTTTCTGTCCATGTTTGTTGTTGTTCAAGGCTGCTCCGATGGTGGTAGAGTCTAATGGGCGACCGGCCATTACGTTCCGAAAATACACACAAGACCCCCCTCCCCTCCCAGCGGGGCAGCGGTGGCCGAACGGTGTGCGGAGCGGTCTTGATATCGGAAAGGTCGCTATAGTTCGTATCCCCGGACCGGCACGTTAAAATTACCACCGCTGAAGTGCCCTTGGACAAGGCATTGAACCCCTACCATGAAATGTTCTATGATGAGCAGGGCCTGGCTGTAAACAAGTTCTTGAGCTTAGTCCAGTTACCCTGGGTAAACATAGTACCTTTCCTTTCCTTAGTCCAGTTACCCTGGGTAAACATAGTACCTTTAGTCCAGTTACCCTGCAGGTAAACATAGTACCTTTAGTCCAGTTACCCTGGGTAAACATAGTACCTTTCCTTTCCTTAGTCCAGTTACCCTGGGTAAACATAGTACCTTTCCTTTCCTTTCTCAGGAGGGAAGGGGGGAGGCATGTAGTGTGACGTGTGATTCAGGCTGACTGAGTGTTTATACGGTCGTATGCAGAGCATAGACGCCGCCATTAGGGAGACTGTAAACACAAAGCAGTGCCTCTCCCGTCCTGTTTCAGGAGGGGAAAGGGGGGGAGGGGGCAAGCTGAAGTTGATCACGTGACCGGAGTGTTGTGGCATGCATGGATCGGGGCCGCTTATTGATCTATTGTCCGGGTGGGTATAGAAAGGTGATTGAAAGTACGGTAATCAATAAAACAATGCGCTAAACGTAAAATTACAGGTCCCGCACCGGACCGTCGGGATTCGAACCACGTAAAATCATGTGTCCCGCATTCTGTGTGTTAAAGGTATATTCAGTGATTTCACTCAAAAAACCTTAGGTTTCGTTTTTGGCTGTGGGACCCAGCCTTTCGTCCAATCAGGATAGAGAGTCAAAAACGAAACCTTAAGGTTTTTTGACCCCCAGGGGTTAACTGGGGACAGGGAGGAACTCCTTATATGGCCAGCACACTCTATAGTAGAGAGGATTATCACAACAAAACATAAAAATAAGTGATATTTGAATTAAGTGAAATCACTGAATATACCTTTAAGTAAAGAACGCAAACACTCTTTCCACCACTGAGTTTCAGTTCATTCTGCAGTCATTCTGCATCAGGAGCACTGATGCAGAAAAATAGTGTAGTCTGCTCTCTTTGGCTTCTCCTCTGTCCAGCCTCTGGCACTCTCATCTCATCCTGACGTTCTTCATCTCTAGTGGTTCCAGCCTGATTATCAGTCAGCTAACACCTTGTTGCAGCGACTTCTCCACACATTTATCTTCTTAACAGTAACAGCTGTGTGTGTGTGTGTGTGTGTGTGTGTGTGTGTGTGTGTGTGTGTGTGTGTGTGTGTGTGTGCGTGTGCGTGTGCGTGTGTGCGTGTGCGTGTGCGTGCGCGCACGTGAGATAAGTCAGGGATAATGCACTGTGAGCAATGTTCTCATAAGTGACTTTCTCACAGTGCATTACGCGCTTACAGCACATGCAGCTACATTGGTAAATCTGGTAAATCTCTCTAATCTCTGTGTCGGCCACTCTGTATTGACACTCTGAATGTGTTCAGTGAATATGAATTATTTCCCCATCTGTGATGAATTATATTATTCTGAATTACTTCCAGATGTACGTGCCCTGAGGCGCGTTCGTTTTAATCAACGCGATGCCCATTTTCTTTTAATTAAATGCACCATTTACTGTCCTATAGCCTGGCTTGGCCAGACTCATACTGTCAATTCACCTCCCCGGGGACCGTGACCTGTCCTCCCCAGGACAGTGACCTGTCCTCCCCAGGACCGTGACCTGTCCTCCCCGGGACAGTGACCTGTCCTCCCCGGGACAGTGACCGTCCTCCCCAGGACAGTGACCTGTCCTCCCTAGGACCGTGACCTGTCCTCCCCAGGACATTGACCGTCCTCCCGGGGACCGGGACCGTCCTAATTGAGATGCCTTATCCTGGGTGGGTCACGTGTAGGCATGTTTTTGAACGACGTTCCTCCGGCCCTCCTGTTAGACTATCGCCTCTACGACTTTCTAGACTAGACTTTCATTATCGTGAGAACGATGGCTTCCATTTTCGCATTGCAACTTTTCAGGACTAGAAAGCCTGCAGTTTCTATTAGCTTGTATTCCCCATCGATGATGTCACTGGAAGACGGTTTCTGAACTTCCCACACAGCCCTCCTATGAGACACAGACCGAGTAGAAAGAAACTGCGACATTTTTTCATGATTATTAGTGAGGACCTAGCCTGAGCTAACGTGTTAGGTTTCTGGTCTAGAGGTTCTGGTCGCGGCTGAGATTTGCGCACGCCCTGATTGGATCTCATCGATCTGTCCGTCACCCCCGGCCCCTCCTCTCCCCCCTAGTGCAGCGCTACGTCACATCATTTGGAGCGACGCCCACCCGGAAGGGTTGACTCCCACTTTTAGACCAGAGCGTTCCTCCAGGCTTTACATTTTTGCACCAACAAAAATGAAAGCCTGGTACCGAGGCTAGTGAGGACCTATTATATGAAGTATAGGTTGAAAAGTGGTGAAGTGGTCCTTTAAACTATTCTGGTGTCAGATGTAGAGTTAAACTATTCTGGTGTCAGAGAGGTCAGATGTATAGTTAAACTATTCTGGTGTCAGTGAGGTCAGATGTAGAGTTAAACTATTCTGGTGTCAGAGAGGTCAGATGTATAGTTAAACTATTCATCTGGTGTCGGAGAGGTCAGATGTAGAGTTAAACTATTCTGGTGTCAGAGAGGTCAGATGTAGAGTTAAACTATTCTGGTGTCAGAGAGGTCAGATGTAGAGTTAAACTATTCTGGTGTCAGAGAGGTCAGATGTAGAGTTAAACTATTCTGGTGTCAGAGAGGTCAGATGTAGAGTTAAACTATTCTGGTGTCGGAGAGGTCAGATGTAGAGTTAAACTATTCATCTGGTGTCGGAGAGGTCAGATGTAGAGTTAAACTATTCATCTGGTGTCGGAGAGGTCAGATGTAGAGTTAAACTATTCTGGTGTCAGAGAGGTCAGATGTAGAGTTAAACTATTCATCTGGTGTCAGAGAGGTCAGATGTAGAGTTAAACTATTCTGGTGTCAGAGAGGTCAGATGTAGAGTTAAACTATTCTGGTGTCAGAGAGGTCAGATGTAGAGTTAAACTATTCTGGTGTCAGAGAGGTCAGATGTAGAGTTAAACTATTCTGGTGTCAGAGAGGTCAGATGTAGAGTTAAACTATTCTGGTGTCAGTGAGGTTAGATGTAGAGTTAAACTATTCATCTGGTGTCAGAGAGGTCAGATGTAGAGTTAAACTATTCATCTGGTGTCGGAGAGGTTAGATGTAGAGTTAAACTATTCTGGTGTCGGAGAGGTCAGATGTAGAGTTAAACTATTCATCTGGTGTCGGAGAGGTCAGATGTAGAGTTAAACTATTCATCTGGTGTCAGAGAGGTCAGATGTAGAGTTTTTTTTTTTTTTTTTTAAGATATTTTTTTGCGGCTTACCCCTTTTATTGATTTTTGAAGGGACAGACAGTAGGCTGACAGGAAACGGGAGAGAGATGGGGGGATGACATGCAGTAAAGGCCGTGTCGGGTCCGGGAGTCGAACCCGCGGCACACTGCGACTGGATTACCAGTCCGGTGCCCAGACCGTTACGCTACGGCCTGGGCCGTCAGATGTAGAGTTAAACTATTCTGGTGTCAGAGAGGTCAGATGTAGAGTTAAACTATTCATCTGGTGTCAGAGAGGTCAGATGTAGAGTTAAACTATTCTGGTGTCAGAGAGGTCAGATGTAGAGTTGCTGGCCGGCTCCATATATGCAGATCTGTATTATGTCAACCCATGTATGGCTATATCCATCCAGGGTTTGATGAGTTCAGTGTCGTGATCTTCATATATGGAGATCCAGGTTGATGATAGTCAGCTCCATATATGGAGATCCATGCGTTGTATACCAACTTGGTTCATTTTGCTACTAGTGTGACTCGATGCGTCGCGGCAACCACACTGGATATCATCATCATGAGACTGTTCACAGCCATTCCCATATACAGTATGGGCTTAATATCGATGACATCAGGAATCTCCATATATGGGCATAACAGTGTGGGAACACCGTTCCCACACTGTGGGGATCTCTGACTTCCTTTGAGCAGCCTGTGTGTGTGACGTCAGCTATCCGTGACATCAGTCACTTATATCTATGACATCAGTGAGTCTATTATGACATATCTATGACGTGACATGACTCAAGTTTTCACCGAGATCAGAACCCCGTTGACTTCAGTCGCACAATTTCACTTCCAAGAAGTTTGTCCTCCCCGACAGTGGCTCCCTGCAGAGCGCGCTGCAATACGCATTAAACGCCCACATTAACGCCACGGCAGGCGGGCATAGATCAAGCTGTTCGGAGAGGGTTCTGCTCTTACCCACAACGACCCACGCCAACAGAAGATGTCAGAAAAGAACACCAGGGTCTCCATCGTCAACCACGACAAGTGCAAGCCAAAGAAATGCCGGCAGGAGTGCAAGAAGAACTGTCCAGTGGTCCGCATGGGGAAACTCTGCATCGAGGTCACGCCTCTGAGCAAAAAGGCCTGGATCGCTGAGTCCCTCTGCATCGGATGCGGGATCTGTGTAAAAAAGTGTCCATTCGGAGCCCTGTCCATCGTCAACCTGCCGAGCAACCTCGAGAAAGAGACCACCCACAGATACAGCGCCAACTCCTTCAAGCTGCACAGACTGCCGGTCCCCAGAGCCGGGTTGGTGCTGGGTCTGGTCGGCACCAACGGCATCGGGAAGTCCACGGCGTTGAAGATCCTGGCCGGGAAACAGAAACCCAACCTGGGAAGGTTCGCCGCCCCGCCGGACTGGCAGGAGATCCTCACCCACTTCCGAGGCTCGGAGCTGCAGAACTATTTCACCAAACTCATCGAGGACGACCTCAGAGCCGTCATCAAGCCTCAGTACGTGGACCTGATCCCGCAGAGCGTGAAGGGGAGCGTGGGAGCCATCCTGAGCAAGAAGGACGACACGGACACGGCCACGGCGGTCTGCGAACAGCTCGACCTGACTCACCTCAGGGACAGGGAGGTGGGAGACCTCTCGGGAGGGGAGCTGCAGCGCTTCGCCTGCGCCGTCGTCTGCGTCCAGAAGGCCGACATCCTCATGTTCGACGAGCCGTCCAGTTATCTGGACGTGAAGCAGCGTCTGAAAGCCGCCGTGGCCATCCGCTCCCTCGTCGGCGCCGAGCGTTACATCATCGTGGTGGAACACGACCTGAGCGTCCTGGACTACCTGTCGGACTTCATCTGCTGCCTGTACGGCGTGCCCAGCGCCTACGGTGTGGTCACCATGCCCTTCGGCGTCCGGGAAGGCATCAACATTTTCCTGGACGGCAAGATCCCCACGGAGAACCTGCGCTTCAGGGAGACGTCGCTAGTGTTCAAGGTGGCCGAGACGGCCAGCGAGGAGGAGGTCAAGAGGATGTGTCACTACCGCTATCCCCACATGAAGAAGGCTCTGGGAGACTTCAGCCTGGAGGTCAAGGAGGGCGACTTCACCGACTCTGAGATCATGGTGATGCTGGGAGAGAACGGAACGGGCAAGACCACCTTCATCAGGATGCTGGCCGGCAGTCTGAAACCGGACCAAGGAGGAGACGACGTGCCCGTCCTGAACGTCAGCTACAAACCACAGAAGATCAGTCCCAAGTACAAAGGCAGCGTGAGGGCTCTGATGCACGAGAAGATCCGAGACTACTACACGCTCCCCCAGTTTGTCACGGACGTCATGAAGCCGATGCAGATAGACGTCATCATCGACCAGGACGTCCAGCGCCTGTCCGGAGGCGAGCTGCAGAGGGTGGCCTTGGCCCTGTGTCTGGGCAAGCCGGCCGACGTCTACCTGATCGACGAGCCTTCCGCCTTTCTGGACTCGGAGCAACGTCTGGTGGCCGCCAGGGTCATCAAACGTTTCATCCTCCATCAGAAGAAGACGGCCTTTGTGGTGGAACATGACTTCATCATGGCCACGTATCTGGCGGACCGCGTCATCGTGTTTGACGGCACCCCGTCCAAGAGCACGACGGCCAACACGCCACAGACCTTACTCGCAGGCATGAACAAGTTCCTCGCTCAGCTGGAGATCACCTTCAGAAGAGACCCCAACAACTACAGACCCAGAATCAACAAGATGCATTCCGTAAAGGATGCCGAGCAGAAGAAGAGTGGAAAGTACTTCTTCCTGGATGACTAAACAGCCCTTTCTCTCCATGAAAGAGAGAGAGAGAGAGCCAACGCTTCACTGCCGACCCGGATCTACTTCTTTGGGCATCCATCTTATAGATGCTAAATAATTAGTGTCGATGCTAGCGAGCTAAAATGAGGCCATCCTTGCTCTATAAAACGTCGGCATCACCGGACAATCAGAAAAGACCTCCGAACATCGCGCGTTTTGCCAAAACCACGGAGAGCTCCGTAGATTTGGAGTTATTCAGCCTTTTAGTCCGCCTCTATAGAAGAAGTGAACGGCAGTGCGCATGCACGAAACCGGTCTAGGATCGCTGAAGAAGGAAAGGCCAAGCGGGAAAGAAAACAATAAAAAACAATAATAAAGCTTATGGGGGGGGTCAGATCAATATGGAACTAGATAAAGTGCCCCTCGGGGCACAGGTCTCCACCAGGGCAGGTCAGGTTGTGGCCTCTTGGTGGCGCTATAATAGGCCAATGTGAAAAGAGTTCCATTTCTTCTTACGCCTTGGATGGCAATTGGATGATTTGAGGCATTTTGTTCCAAAAATGTGTTTTACAAAAATCCATCTGTTGGTGGCGCTATAACAGGCCATTGTGAAAAGGGTGGGATATATTCCTCAGCCTAGTAGGAAAGTGCTTGAAAGACTTGAATTGACGTTCATGACTTTGGCTTTTTGTTCAAAATGGGCCTATCCTGCAAACTTTGAACGCCAGTGTTAGCTAATTAGGATAAAATATGAAATATGGGACAGATCTGTCTAGAGCACAGAGATACTGTGTAACGACTTGCAGGAATTTTGGACAAAATCTGGAGTCTGGAGTAATAAAAAAAAATCACACCTGTGTGAAGTGAGGGGCGCAAATATATAAAATTCTTAACTCATGTTGATTATGTGATGTAAGGGTGATGTAAAACAAACATTAAATGACATTAACAATAAAGAGACATTATGACGTTAATGACACATTATGATGTATAAATGTTCCCTTTTACAAAACAAACATTGAACCTGTGGATAGGAGGGGCTAGCTAGCGCCCCTCAAAAATGTGTTTTACAGAAGTCGGCGTCCTGGTGGTGCTGTAACAGGCCATTCTGGAAGATTTGGGGCAGATGTTCATCGTTGGCATCCTGCTTTTTAGGTACTCAGATCAAGCGCATCAGTCCCGACCACATAGGGACTCTGAATCCCCCGTACCTAAACGGTAGATCCAAAACGACAGGTGGTAGCTGGCTGGGGTGGAGGTGGAGGTGGGTGAGCAGCAGGTTTGTATACAGCGGCACGCTGATACAGCAGCAGCAAGCAAGCAAGAAGGCAGAGGAATGCAAACCTCTGGTTAAAGTAGCCGGTATGAGGATGGAGTGAGTGTGTGATTGGCTGAGTGAATCATGTGAATGAGAGCGTGATGCTGAGGCGGACCAAATTAACGGCCGGCAGCGACTGCACTGAGGTTCCCTGACTGAACTTGCTCTGCACATCATGTCTACGACAGGCACACATGCTCATTTGTCTCCAGTCTCTGATCCTCTCGTCCTGTGTTGTTTTCTCCAGTCTCTGATCCTCTCATCCTGTGTTGTTTTCTCCAGTCTCTGATCCTCTCGTCCTGTGTTGTTTTCTCCAGTCTCTGATCCTCTCATCCTGTGTTGTTTTCTCCAGTCTCTGATCCTCTCATCCTGTGTTGTTTTCTCCAGTCTCTGATCCTCTCATCCTGTGTTGTTTTCTCCAGGCATTTGGATCAAACCCACTCGTGCGTCCAGGATGAGGGAGAAGAGGGCAGACTTCGTGGCAGGATGCCTGGGTGGAAGGGTCATCGCAGCTGGAGGCCTAGGTCAGTGTCTCTCTCTCTCTCTCTCTCTCTCTCTCTCTCTCTCTCTTCTGTATGCATGCAAAGTGAACCCCCCTCAGCCCATGGGTGCCCCCCCTCAAAGTGAACCCCCCTCAGCCCAGGAGCCCTTGAACAAGGCAATAAAGGAACACTTCACCGCTGGAGTCTGAAACTGCAGTCACTCAATGTTAATAGTATTTGTAGTAGATAACAGCAGCACAATTTGATATTTTCACCCCATGGCCAGAATAATTATGTAGTCTGTGCGTTTGACTATAGTCAAAGTCATACATTTGTCACACATACATTATTTTGTTCTCCGCATTTGATTAGTAGATTTGACCCCCAATCCAACCCTTTGATGCTGAGTGCCAAGCAGGGAGGCATTGGGTCCCATTTTTACAGTCTTTGGTATGACCCGGCCGGGGATCGAACCCCGACCTCCCAGTCTCAGGGCGGACACTCTAACCACAAGGCCACTGAGCTGGGTCTATAGGGTTTGACCGGATTGCTGATTGCGACGGAGAGGCCGGGTGCCGTCTCAAGCGACCTTGATAATTCAACCAGCCCCGGTCAACTTTGAGCTGAATAAATTGGTCATATTTTCCGAAAAGCTGAATAAATAACACACGCACACACGCAAAACTAAACTAAACTTCACTGTTAGCTCAATCTTGTACTAACTAAATTATGTAGGGGGCCACTGCTGTTGCCGAGCAGGCAAGGCAAGGAAAGGCAGTTTTATTTGCACAGCACATTTCGACAACGAGGTAATTCAATGCTCCAGACATTACATACGCATCACTTAGCTCTGAAGCCTCATGCAGCCACAGTTCAGTGGATGGATACAACTAAGTGGTAAATGGTGCATTTATATAGTGCCTTCATCCAAGGCGCTTTACATAGATTGTGCATTACATTCACACACACACATTCACACACCTTTACATAGATTGTGCATTACATTCACACACACACATGCACACACCTTTACATAGATTGTGCATTACATTCACCCATTCACACACACATTCACACACCGATGGCAGCAGTCTTGCTCAAGGACACTTGGACACTAACTCTGGGGGAGCCCACAGTGTTCGACAACTGGCAACCTTACGGTTACCATCCGGCCACTCTACCGCTGAAGCCACCGCTGCCACCGATGGCTGTTCCCACTGGGACATAATCCACTTCATGATGGCTGTTCCCACTGGGACATAATCCACTTCATGATGCCTGTTCCCACTCTGACATAATCCACTTCATGATGCCTGTTCCCACTCTGACATAATCCACTTCATGATGCCTGTTCCCACTCTGACATAATCCACTTCATGATGCCTGTTCCCACTGGGACATAATCCACTTCATGATGCCTGTTCCCACTCTGACATAATCCACTTCATGATGCCTGTTCCCACTCTGACATAATCCACTTCATGATGCCTGTTCCCACTCTGACATAATCCACTTCATGATGCCTGTTCCCACTCTGACATAATCCACTTCATGATGCCTGTTCCCACTCTGACATAATCCACTTCATGATGCCTGTTCCCACTGGGACATAATCCACTTCATGATGCCTGTTCCCACTCTGACATAATCCACTTCATGATGCCTGTTCCCACTCTGACATAATCCACTTCATGATGCCTGTTCCCACTCTGACATAATCCACTTCATGATGCCTGTTCCCACTCTGACATAATCCACTTCATGATGCCTGTTCCCACTGGGGCATAATCCACTTCATGATGCCTGTTCCCACTCTGACATAATCCACTTCATGATGTCTGTTCCCACTCTGACATAATCCACTTCATGATGCCTGTTCCCACTGGTACATAATCCACTTCATGATGCCTGTTCCCACTCTGACATAATCCACTTCATGATGCCTGTTCCCACTCTGACATAATCAACTTCATGATGGCTGTTCCCACTCTGACATAATCCACTTCATGATGCCTGTTCCCACTGGTACATAATCCACTTCATGATGGCTGTTCCCACTCTGACATAATCCACTTCATGATGCCTGTTCACACTGGGACATAATCCACTTCATGATGCCTGTTCCCACTCTGACATAATCCACTTCATGATGCCTGTTCCCACTGGTACATAATCCACTTCATGATGGCTGTTCCCACTGGGACATAATCCACTTCATGATGTCTGTTCCCACTCTGACATAATCCACTTCATGATGCCTGTTCCCACTGGTACATAATCCACTTCATGATGCCTGTTCCCACTCTGACATAATCCACTTCATGATGCCTGTTCCCACTGGGACATAATCCACTTCATGATGCCTGTTCCCACTCTGACATAATCCACTTCATGATGGCTGTTCCCTCTCTGACATAATCCACTTCATGATGTCTGTTCCCACTCTGACATAATCCACTTCATGATGCCTGTTCCCACTCTGACATAATCCACTTCATGATGCCTGTTCCCACTCTGACATAATCCACTTCATGATGCCTGTTCCCACTCTGACATAATCCACTTCATGATGCCTGTTCCCACTGGGACATAATCCACTTCATGATGCCTGTTCCCACTCTGACATAATCCACTTCATGATGCCTGTTCCCACTCTGACATAATCCACTTCATGATGCCTGTTCCCACTCTGACATAATCCACTTCATGATGCCTGTTCCCACTGGGACATAATCCACTTCATGATGCCTGTTCCCACTGGGACATAATCCACTTCATGATGCCTGTTCCTACTGGAACATAATCCACTTCATGATGCCTGTTCCCACTGGTACATAATCCACTTCATGATGGCTGTTCCCACTCTGACATAATCCACTTCATGATGCCTGTTCACACTGGGACATAATCCACTTCATGATGCCTGTTCCCACTCTGACATAATCCACTTCATGATGCCTGTTCCCACTGGTACATAATCCACTTCATGATGGCTGTTCCCACTGGGACATAATCCACTTCATGATGTCTGTTCCCACTCTGACATAATCCACTTCATGATGCCTGTTCCCACTGGTACATAATCCACTTCATGATGCCTGTTCCCACTCTGACATAATCCACTTCATGATGCCTGTTCCCACTGGGACATAATCCACTTCATGATGCCTGTTCCCACTCTGACATAATCCACTTCATGATGGCTGTTCCCTCTCTGACATAATCCACTTCATGATGTCTGTTCCCACTCTGACATAATCCACTTCATGATGCCTGTTCCCACTCTGACATAATCCACTTCATGATGCCTGTTCCCACTCTGACATAATCCACTTCATGATGCCTGTTCCCACTCTGACATAATCCACTTCATGATGCCTGTTCCCACTGGGACATAATCCACTTCATGATGCCTGTTCCCACTCTGACATAATCCACTTCATGATGCCTGTTCCCACTCTGACATAATCCACTTCATGATGCCTGTTCCCACTCTGACATAATCCACTTCATGATGCCTGTTCCCACTGGGACATAATCCACTTCATGATGCCTGTTCCCACTGGGACATAATCCACTTCATGATGCCTGTTCCTACTGGAACATAATCCACTTCATGATGCCTGTTCCCTCTCTGACATAATCCACTTCATGATGCCTGTTCCCACTGGGACATAATCCACTTCATGATGCCTGTTCCCCCTGGGACATAATCCACTTCATGATGCCTGTTCCCACTCTGACATAATCCACTTCATGATGGCTGTTCCCACTGGGACATAATCCACTTCATGATGTCTGTTCCCTCTCTGACATAATCCACTTCATGATGCCTGTTCCCACTGGGACATAATCCACTTCATGATGCCTGTTCCCACTCTGACATAATCCACTTCATGATGGCTGTTCCCACTCTGACATAATCCACTTCATGATGGCTGTTCCCACTGGGACATAATCCACTTCATGATGCCTGTTCCCTCTCTGACATAATCCACTTCATGATGCCTGTTCCCACTGGGACATAATCCACTTCATGATGCCTGTTCCCACTCTGACATAATCCACTTCATGATGGCTGTTCCCACTGGGACATAATCCACTTCATGATGCCTGTTCCCACTGGGACATAATCCACTTCATGATGCCTGTTCCCACTCTGACATAATCCACTTCATGATGGCTGTTCCCACTCTGACATAATCCACTTCATGATGCCTGTTCCCACTCTGACATAATCCACTTAATGATGCCTGTTCCCACTGGGACATAATCCACTTCATGATGCCTGTTCCCACTCTGACATAATCCACTTCATGATGCCTGTTCCCACTCTGACATAATCCACTTCATGATGCCTGTTCCCACTCTGACATAATCCACTTCATGATGCCTGTTCCCACGGGGACATAATCCACTTCATGATGCCTGTTCCCACTGGGACCATAATCCACTTCATGATGGCTGTTCCCACTGGGACATAATCCACTTCATGATGCCTGTTCCCACTGGGACATAATCCACTTCATGATGCCTGTTCCCACTGGGACATAATCCACTTCATGATGCCTGTTCCCACTGGGACATAATCCACTTCATGATGCCTGTTCCCACTGGGACATAATCCACTTCATGATGCCTGTTCCCACTGGGACATAATCCACTTCATGATGCCTGTTCCCACTGGGACATAATCCACTTCATGATGCCTGTTCCCACTCTGACATAATCCACTTCATGATGGCTGTTCCCACTGTGACATAATCCACTTCATGATGCCTGTTCCCACTCAGACAAAATCCACTTCATGATGCCTGTTCCCACTCTGACATAATCCACTTCATGATGCCTGTTCCCACTCAGACAAAATCCACTTCATGATGCCTGTTCCCACTCTGACATAATCCACTTCATGATGACTGTTCCCACTCAGACAAATCAACACTGGTAATGATTAACACTTCAGTTGACACACTGAGTCAATACATGCAATCAATAGCCTACACTTTCTCTCTCGCAAACGTACCACACTGTTTGTTTGCAACTGCTTTAGGAGATGAAGGTAATTACAACAGCCTTCACATCATCTAATTCACTTCTATAATATAAGTATAGAATATAAATAATTTGTCAGACAATTCGGTCACTAAACGACAAACAACCGGATATGAAAGACTGCCTTCCAAGATAGGGTCCTGTTCTGTAACACAGCAAAGATAGCTTTTTCACAGCCAAAACTATAGCCTGCAACTTACTGTCTATCAGTATAGACATAGACATATTCTCTCAGGTTATTTGTTGAATTCTTGTGCAAAATGTGTCAAAATGTTTATGTAGATGAGGCCAGGGATGTTCTGCCTCCTTTGAATATGATTGGCTAGTGCTGGTAGCCTATACCAGAGCCTTAAATATAGACAGGCTCTGTCTATATTTTAGAGTTACGCAAAGTGCGTTCACTTCATGGCTTCAGTCCAACGGAGGCTCTCCTACATAGACTTCTATTGAGAATAGGGGACAACCAAATGGGACAATTAAGTCCTGGACGAAGTAGGCAGAAATGCATTGTAAACCAGGCAACAGCCCAGCTTTAACCCATTCTGACCTGAGATCAGATTATATAAATGTCTTCTAAATCCTGACAGTTTTCTGAAAAAGCTATGTTTCTATGTCAGTCGTTTTTCGATTTTTCAAAAATAGCAGATCTACAAGCTTGTAGCGCGCCACTCGGTGGCGCGCTATGAGCTTGTAGATCTGCTATTTTTCAATAGCTAAAGCATAACATGATGCTAACACCAAAATGGGTTCCCGTTCAGAATGGGTTAAATCCCTTTATTTTAGATTGTTTTGTTGTTAGTAATAGTACAACATTAAAGAGACTATAGTTGTTACTGTACAATTCTTTAACCCATTCTGAACGGGAACCCATTGTGGTGTTAGCATCATGTCGTGCTTTAGATATTTAAAAATAGCAGATCTACAAGTTCATACCGCGCCACCGAGTGGCGCGCTACGAGCTTGTAGGTCTGCTATTTCTTTTTTAATCGAAGAACGACTGACATAGAAACATAGCTTTTTCAGAAAACTGTCAGGATGTAGAAGACGTTTATAGAATCTGATCTCAGGTCAGAATGGAAAACTGTCAGGATGTAGAAGACGTTTATAGAATCTGATCTCAGGTCAGAATGAAAACTGTCAGGATGTAGAAGACGTTTATAGAATCTGATCTCAGGTCAGAATGGGTTAAAACAGTGGTCATGTTGCACGCATGCTTAAAATATCTCTTATTTGCGCCGCCCTCGTTGAAAACAATGTATCTCCAACTCCAGCTTGTCTCAGTTCAGGCTGCATGAACAGCGCTCGGTGTCCCGACCCCTCGATGTCGTAACTCTTCTATTCGATGGCTCTGGCCCCTCGATGTCGTAACTCTCCTATTCGATGGCTCTGGCCCCTCGATGTCGTAACTCTCCTATTCGATGGCTCTGGCCCCTCGATGTCGTAACTCTCCTATTCGATGGCTCTGGCCCCTCGATGTCGTAACTCTTCTATTCGATGGCTCTGGCCTATACAGTAAGCTGGAATGACATTGACCGGAGCGATCTGAATGGAGGTCCTTGGCTTTGCACAAGAAATATGATCCTAATGAATCTTCCAGAGCAGCCCAAGGTTACCCCATTCTGGGCGGGAAGCCCTTTTGGTGTTTGAAAGCACAATTATGTTATAACTTTAGCTATTGGAAAAATAGCAGATCTACAAGCTCATGAACTTGTAGATCTGCTATTTTTTCTAAAATCGTGTTAAATGTGCCTCAAATCTTAAAATCTTAAACATTTTAACTCAAATCTTTGCTTCTGGGGGGGGGGGGGGGGGGGGGGGGGGTGGTCCCTGGAACAACACATTTTCAGTTGGGGGGGGAGGCATATTACATATTAAAAGAAAATGGGTCCTTGGCATGAAATATTGAGCACCACTGATACAGAAACATAAGGTTTTTCAGAAAACTGTCATTTTGAAGATTTATTTTTTTAATTTTGACGTCAGGCCCAAATGGGTTAACTGGGCCGACGGGAGACACATAAAATGGGAGTGGATTAATCTCCTGGCAGAGATTAAATATGTGAGAGTAGAGAGAGAGAGAGAGAGAGAGTGCCTAAAGTAAAGATGCCACAGCTTCCACTGTGTGTGCTGAGTCCACCCCCGGAGAGGTAGGGGTGTGTGTGTGTGTGTGTGTGTGTGTGTGTGTGTGTGTGTGTGTGTGTGTGTGTGTGTGTGTGTGTGTGTGTGTGTGTGTGTGTGTGTGTGTGTGTGTGCGTGTGCGTGTGCGCGTGCGCGTGTGCGCATGCGTGTGCGTGCGCGCGCGTGGTTTGGCAGCATATTCACAGTCGCTCTGCCTCTCTCTCTCTCTATCTGTCCATCTCTGTTTCTGGTTAAGCTCGCTCTATTTCTGGCCTAGCTTCCTCCTGACTCAATTCCACTCTCTCTCTCTGTCTCTGTCTCTGTCTCTCTCTGTCTCTGTCTCTGTCTCTGTCTCTCTCTCTCTGTCTCTCTCTGTCTCTGTCTCTGTCTCTCTCTGTCTGTCTCTGTCTCTGTCTCTGTCTCTGTCTCTGTCTCTGTCTCTGTCTCTCTGTCTCTGTCTCTGTCTCTGTCTCTGTCTCTGTCTCTGTCTCTGTCTCTCTGTCTCTGTCTCTGTCTCTGTCTCTGTCTCTGTCTCTCTCTCTCTCTCTCTCTCTCCCCCTCTCTCTCTCCCCAGTGACTATATTAATAGTGTGATTTGTGCATCATGTACAGTAAGTTGTAATTAGAGGTATAGCTTCCTGCCTGGCGATGCTGGAGGAAGGAGCATTTATACCACATGTAATTACATGTTCTCATCCTCTCAAGTCGTTTACTGGACTCGTGCATGTGAGCATAATTCACACGCACGCACACACGCAAGTGCATAGTTGTGCACGTACGTGCGTTCACCACAAAGATCATAACCGACCTCATAACTATACAAAGAGTTAATTTAACCCATTCTGACCTGAGATCAGATTCTAAAAAAATGTCTTCTATACATCCTGACAGTTTTCTGAAAAAGCCATGTTTCTATGTCAGTCGCTCTTCTATTTTTCAAATAAATAGCAGACCTACAAGCTCATAGCGCGCCACTCGGTGGCGCGCTATGAGCTTGTAGGTCTGCTATTGTTCAATAGCTAAAGCAAAGCATAATGCTAACACACCAAAAGGGGTTTTCCCGTCCCCAAAATGGGTTAAACTCAAGAGTATGAAAATGGAGGTATATAGACACAACATCATCCTTGCAGGCCATGCATTTTGCCTGTGATGTACTGTAACTGTACAGTACAGTACCTGTCTCCCTGCATGCCTACAGTAGCTGGCAGTGAGTAAGACAGGTGATTTATTCTTCTACTGACGGCAGAGCGCAGGCCAATTTCTATGTAAAAGAAACACAGCCACCACCCGCTCTGCGCTGTGCTGCGGGAAAATGGAAATGAGGAGCCTTAACACAGCCACCACCCGCTCTGCGCTGTGCTGGGCAACATGGAAATGAGGAGCCTTAACACAGCCACCACCCGCTCTGCGCTGTGCTGGGCAACATGGAAATGAGCAGTCTTTTGCTCATGCAAAAACATGAGAGAGTCGGCCACACTCAGATGACTGCTTATGACAGCGCGTTGTGTGTGCTGAGGGAAGCTTTGTGTGTGCTGAGAGAAGCTTTGTGTGTGCTGAGGGAAGCTTTGTGTGTGCATGAGGGAAGCTTTGTGTGTGCTGAGAGAAGCTTTGTGTGTGCTGAGGGAAGCTTTGTGTGTGCATGAGGGAAGCTTTGTGTGTGCTGAGGGAAGCTTTGTGTGTGCTGAGGGAAGCTTTGTGTGCTGAGGGAAGCTTTGTGTGTGCTGAGGGAAGCTTTGTGTGTTCTGAGGGAAGCTTTGTGTGTTCTGAGGGAAGCTTTGTGTGTGCATGAGGGAAGCTTTGTGTGTGCATGAGGGAAGCTTTGTGTGTGCATGAGGGAAGCTTTGTGTGTTCTGAGGGAAGCTTTGTGTGTGCATGAGGGAAGCTTTGTGTGTGCATGAGGGAAGCTTTGTGTGTGCTGAGGGAAGCTTTGTGTGTGCTGAGGGAAGCTTTGTGTGTGCTGAGGGAAGCTTTGTGTGTGCTGAGAGAAGCTTTGTGTGTGCTGAGGGAAGCTTTGTGTGTGCATGAGGGAAGCTTTGTGTGTGCATGAGGGAAGCTTTGTGTGTGCTGAGGGAAGCTTTGTGTGTGCTGAGGGAAGCTTTGTGTGTGTTGAGGGAAGCTTTGTGTGTGTTGAGGGAAGCTTTGTGTGTGCTGAGGGAAGCTTTGTGTGTGTTGAGAGAAGCTTTGTGTGTGCTGAGGGAAGCTTTGTGTGTTGAGGGAAGCTTTGGGTGTGCTGAGGGAATCTTTGTGTGTGCTGAGGGAATCTTTGTGTGTGCTGAGGGAAGCTTTGTGTGTGCTGAGGGAAGCTTTGTGTGTGCTGAGGGAAGCTTTGTGTGTGCATGAGGGAAGCTTTGTGTGTGCTGAGGGAAGCTTTGTGTGTTCTGAGGGAAGCTTTGTGTGTGCTGAGGGAAGCTTTGTGTGTTCTGAGGGAAGCTTTGTGTGTTCTGAGGGAAGCTTTGTGTGTGCTGAGGGAAGCTTTGTGTGTGCTGAGGGAAGCTTTGTGTGTGCTGAGGGTAGCTTTGTGTGTGCTGAGAGAAGCTTTGTGTGTTCTGAGGGAAGCTTTGTGTGTGCATGAGGGAAGCTTTGTGTGTGCTGAGAGAAGCTTTGTGTGTGCTGAGGGAAGCTTTGTGTGTGCATGAGGGAAGCTTTGTGTGTTCTGAGGGAAGCTTTGTGTGTTCTGAGGGAAGCTTTGTGTGTGCTGAGGGAAGCTTTGTGTGTTCTGAGGGAAGCTTTGTGTGTGCTGAGGGAAGCTTTGTGTGTGCTGAGGGAAGTTTTGTTTGTGCTGAGGGAAGCTTTGTGTGTGCATGAGGGAAGCTTTGTGTGTGCTGAGGGAAGCTTTGTGTGTGCTGAGGGTAGCTTTGTGTGTGCTGAGAGAAGCTTTGTGTGTTCTGAGGGAAGCTTTGTGTGTGCATGAGGGAAGCTTTGTGTGTGCTGAGAGAAGCTTTGTGTGTGCTGAGGGAAGCTTTGTGTGTGCTGAGGGAAGCTTTGTGTGTGCTGAGGGAAGCTTTGTGTGTGCTGAGGGAAGCTTTGTGTGTGCTGAGGGAAGCTTTGTGTGTGCTGAGGGAAGCTTTGTGTGTGCTGAGGGAAGCTTTGTGTGTGCATGAGGGAAGCTTTGTGTGTGCTGAGGGAAGCTTTGTGTGTGCTGAGGGAAGCTTTGTGTGTGCTGAGGGAAGCTTTGTGTGTGCTGAGGGAAGCTTTGTGTGTTCTGAGGGAAGCTTTGTGTGTGCATGAGGGAAGCTTTGTGTGTGCTGAGAGAAGTTTTGTATGTTCTGATGGAAGCTTTGTGTGTGCTGAGGGAAGCTTTGTGTGTGTGCATGAGGGAAGTTTTGTGTGTGCTGAGGGAAGCTTTGTGTGTGTGCATGAGGGAAGGTTTGTGTGTGCTGAGGGAAGCTTTGTGTGTGCTAAGGGAAGCTTTGCATCAGAAAAGGCAACACTGTATGGTACAGTATGTATGACTGTGACTTTTAGACAGTGCCACGTGAAGTGTGGGTATGGGGTCTTCTACACCTGGTGTCTATGTGCAGATAGACAGTGGTGCAAAGACACTAAGGCCATTTACATACTGTAAGTACTCTGCTTAAACCATTCTGACCTGGGAACGATTCTACAAATGTCTTCTACATCCTGACAGTTTTCTGAAAAAGCGATGTTCCTATGTCAGTCGTTCTTCGATTTTTCAAAAATAGCAGACCTACAAGCTCATAGTGCGCCACTCGGTGGCGCACTATGAGCTTGTAGATCTATTTAGATATTTTTAAATAGCTAAATAGCTGACAGTCTCTCGGGACCTGAAGTGGGGGCCCAACATCGACACCCTCACAAAAAAGAAGGCCCAGAAGAGATTGTTTTTTCTGAGACAGCTGAGGAAATTCCACCTCCCAAGGACCTTTGTTGGTTAATTTCTACACTGCCATCATAGAGTCCATCATCACCCTCGCCATCACTGTTTGGTTCCCTGCTGCAGCGGCCAAGGACAAGGCTAAGCCGCAGCGGGTCATACGATCAGCAGAGAGGGTGATTGGCTGCCCTTTGCCTCCCCTTGAGGCCCTGTTTAAAGGACAACTTTAGTTTTTTTCAACCAAGGTTCATGTTTTAGGTTGTTATTAGAGAAACTAAAAGATGAGTGTTTGCTGCTTTCTTTCGTTTTAGGGATTTTAGCAGTTTTTGACAGGGGGGCGGGGGCAATTTTATGGTGATTTATTTTTTTATGGTTTACTATAGTCCTAATAAACGCCAGGAAATTACATCTGGCCACAAAAGATCACGGGATCTATTGAATGTGACAAACTGACATATTGAGCCTATACACACAGTATAAGCCTTCTCCCAGTAGGCTACCTTCACATTCAGTAGATCCTGTGATCTTTTGTGGCCAGATGTAATTTCCTTGCGTTTATTAGGACTATAGTAAACCATACAAAAATAAATCACCAAAGAATTGTGTTAAAAAATGCATATTTAGCCCCATGCTCGAATGCCCCCGCCCCCCTGTCAAAAACAGCTAAAATCCCTAAAACGAAAGAAAGCAGCAAATGAAAAAAAATTAACACTCATCTTTTAGTTTCTCTAATAACAACCTAAAACATGAACCTTAGTTGAAAAAAACTAAAGTTGTCCTTTAAGAGCAGGGCTCTGAGGAGGGCCAGGAAGATCATGGCTGACCCGCACACCCAGGCCACAGGAAGATCATGGCTGACCCGCACACCCAGGCCACAGGAAGATCATGGCTGACCCCGCACACCCAGGCCACAGGAAGATCATGGCTGACCCCGCACACCCAGGAAGATCATGGCTGACCCCGCACACCCAGGCCACAGTCTTGTTACCCCGCCCCCCTCAGGCAGGAGGCTGCGTTCCCTAAAGACTAAAACGGCCCGACACTCAAACAGTTTTTCTTCCCCATGGCAATCCGGCTCCTCAATTCTGCTGGTCCACCCCCCCCACCCCCCACCCCCACACCCCAGCCTCCTCACCACCTGACCCCGTTCTACCCCTCCCCCTGAGTGGAATCGACTGACTGACTTAAGCTGACTGTCCT
>NC_139705.1:50871810-50916810 GCF_964188405.1 Protomyctophum parallelum | reverse complement strand
TGGACACACACTGGTCTGATCAACCCATTCTGACCTGAGATCAGATTCTAAAAAATGTCAGAAGTTCTTCGATTTTTCGAAAAATAGCAGACCTACAAGCTCGTATCGCGCCACTCGGTGGCGCGATATGAGCTTGTAGATCTGCTATTTTTCAATAGCTAAAGCATGACATGATGCTGACACCAAAATGGGTTCCCGTTCAGAATGAGTTAAGTAATGGTTGCCACGTGCGTCAAGACGTCTCTCCCTTAGGAATTAAAAAAAATATATATTTTTATTTTATTTTCATCCATATTTAGAAAATTCTCTAATCTGGTGTATACAGGTGATGACATGCACATTACATGCATAATAGATAGAATTACAAATTATTTCTTTCTTTATAATGGGAGAATTGGCACTCAGAGCCTAAACTATGGTGACCACCAGGTGGCGCTATATAGTATGTTTCGATATCAGAGGTGCACAAACTTATTTCACGTCAAGGACCACCAAAGAAATATACAATATGATTGGCCGCGCCTCGACCCCTCCCCCCCCCCCCCCCCCCCCCCCCCCCATCTGATTTTTTTTTTTCAGGGACCTCCCAGAAACAAAGCAAAAAAAATTATCGCTGGGAAAGATTATATTATTCAAAGATTTGCGCCACATTTAAAAATAAATCTACATGCTTGCAGCGTGGCACTCGGTACTGTGCTATGAGCTTGTAGATCTTGTAGATCTGCTATTTTCTTTCAACAGCTAAAAGTATTTAAAACAATGGTTATGAAGTTGTTAACCCATTCTGAAAGGGAACCCATTTTGGTGTTGCTTTAGCAATTGAAAAATAGCAGATCTACAAGCTCATAGCGCGCCACTCGGTGGCGCGCTATGAGCTTGTAGATCTGCTATTTTTGAAAGATCGAAGAGCGACTGACATAGAAGACATTTTTTTTAGAATCTGATCTCAGGTCAGAATGGAAAACTGTCAGGATGTAGAAGACATTTGTAGAATCTGATCTCAGGTCAGAATGGAAACTGTCAGGATGTAGAAGACATTTTTAGAATCTGATCTCAGGTCTAAAGGACCTAGACGGTGACAGTATGTGTGTGTGGGTATGTGTGTGTGTGTGTGTGTGTGTGTGTGTGTGTGGGCCTTTCACACTAGTGGTGCACGTGTGAAAGCAGCGCTATATATAGCAACGTGCTGACAGCGCCCGCGGCACCCTCGCAGCGCTACCATGGCGACGACAACAACTACAACAAACGGCCCCTAGCCCATTCTGACCTGAGATCAGATTCTATAAATGTTCTTCTACATCCTGACAGTTTTCCATTCTGACCTGAGATCAGATTCAAAAAATGTTCTTCTACATCCTGACAGTTTCCATTCTGACCTGAGATCAGATTCTATAAATGTCTTCTACATCCTGACAGTTTCCATTCTGACCTGAGATCAGATTCTAAAAATGTCTTCTACATCCTGACAGTTTTCCATTCTGACCTGAGATCAGATTCTATGAAATGTCTTCTACATCCAGACAGTTTTCTATTCTGACCTGAGATCAGATTCTAAAAATGTCTTCTACATCCTGACAGTTTCCATTCTGACCTGAGATCAGATTCTATAAATGTCTTCTACATCCTGACAGTTTTCTGAAAAAGCTAGGTTTCTATGTCAGTCGTTCTTCGACTTTTCAAAAAATAGCAGACCTACAAGCTCGTAGCGCGCCACTCGGTGGCGCGCTACGAGCTTGTAGGTCGGCTATTTTTCAATAGCTAAAGCATAGCATAATGCTAACACCAAAAGGGGGTTCCCACCCCCAAAATGGGCTACAGTAATAGAGTGCTCAACTACTCGAGACACCGAGTCACCAGCAGCCCCTCTGCCCCACCTCCCACTTTCTACGACCAGACAAATAATCTGTCGGACGGCCCTATCGGTCACCTCGCCTGCTGTGTTGTCTCAATCAATCAATCAATCAATCAATCAATCAATCAATCAAAACTGTATTTGTATAGCACATTTCATACAGCAAGGGGCAACCCTTTACCCATTCTGACCGGGCACCCATTTTGGTGTTATAGCATCATGTTATGCTTTAGCTATTTAAAAATAGCAGACCTACAAGCTCATATCGCGCCACCGAGTGGCGCGATATGAGCTTGTAGGTCTGCTATTTTTGAAAAATCGAAGAACGACTGACATTTTTAGAATCTGATCTCGGGTCAGAATGGGTTAATCGGACCAGTGTGTGTCCCAGTGGAAAACCTCGTTATGAATCTGATCTCAGGTCAGAATGGGGTTAATGATGTGCTTTTGTTTTTTTTGTTTGGTGTCGAAAGACGCATTGTTGCATCCCGCCTCACCAGGAGACAATCACGCACGCACACACACGCACACGCACACACACACGCACAGACCAATGTTGCTGCAGCGTTTCATGTCTACCCTGTACCATTGCAACATGACCAGCGCTGCATATCAATATCTTCTTTGTTGTCACGTCACTTTAGTGACAATAGCCAACCTATACTAGCTTGTGGCTTAATTCGCGGGAATACTCGCGGAGTATCACGCCACGGCATGCCCAGAAGAGGGACGCTATATATAGGGTCCTTAATTTAACCCATTCTGACCTGAGATCAGATTCATACGAGGTTTTCCACTGGACACACACTGGTCTGATTAACCCATTCTGACCTGAGATCAGATTAAAAAAATGTCAGTCGTTCTTCGATTTTTCAAAAATAGCAGACCTACAAGCTCGTATCGCGCCACTCGGTGGCGCGATATGAGCTTGTAGATCTGCTATTTTTCAATAGCTAAAGCATAACATGATGCCGACACCAAAATGGGTGCCCGTTCAGAATGGGTTAATCCACCATTTGTCAGCTGGGAAAACGACCCTACTGTACTGACTACGTTTTTTTTTTTTTTTTTTAATCCTAAAAGATTATATGAATAGACTTATTTGACGTTCAATGTTCATGTTCCACAAAAGGAGTCTTGACAACCGGTGGTCGTTTTATCATCAGAGTCGTCTGACATATTTGGCACATTACGGTAAATCTCTCTGTAATTGCATTCTGATGATTCATTGTAGTTAGAAAAAAAACATAATTATTCACCTCAGATTGCTTTCAGACGGATCATATTAGATCATAGAGAGTACGGTCAGCTTGAGGTGGGGATGTACAGTTACATGGGCAGTATGTCTGGGCATGGCATTTTGTATACTACCAACAACAGCGCACCTGGCTTGTTTTTTACGTTTTTTTTTTTTTTTACGGTCTTTTTTATCCCACAATTTTGTAACCCATTTTTCACCCCTGTGTCAATCATCTAATGTGATCCTGGGCTCTACACACCCTCCACCAACCTAGTCCCCATATATGGGGGACAAGGGGAGGCCAACCTAGTCCCCATATATGGGGGACAAGGGGAGACCAACGGACTTGAACTCATGCTTCCTTCATGCCTGAGTGTCCACGTTGCTCCTTTACACCTGACAGGGGGACAGAGTTTCCCTGGTTGGACGTAGCGCGTGGAAGGAACACGTTATTCCAACCAGTTCCTTTCCCCTCCATCAGGCGCCCCGGCTGGCCAGGGGGAGGCAGTTTTTAACGTTTTTAACTCGTTAAAAAGATATATTCTCACATCTTTTGGTGTGATATATTGACCACATCCTTTACTGAATGGGCATCAGACGGTATTTTTAGGGTATTTTGCCGGAACTCATGATTATTTGTGACATTATTATCATCTTGTTATCAATTATTGTTGTCTTGAATCTCTCGCACATGATATTTTCTTGTTGTTATTGTTATTGTTTGTGCTGTATATGATTCACATCTGGTCTTTATATCTGGGACATTGTGTTGATCGAGGCAAAACAATGAATACATAGTGATTCCTGCGAGAGTGAAAGGTGTGCCAGTTGGTTATTTCTGGCACTGCTCTGCGCTGTCTGTCGGGGTGGGCTAAGTATAAACTCAGTACACACACACAGACACGTGTGTGTGTGTGTGTACACACACACAGACACGTGTGTGTGTACACACACGTGTCTGTTTTGCAAACCTTTGGGGACGTATTGTATTGACGCACATTATGCATTCCGTTGTTGTAACCCCAACCTCGTGAAACTTCTGTCAAATCAAATTGTCCCCGTCGACTGGTGAAATGTCCAAACTGTGTCGATTTGTTTAACCTATATGACTTGTCTTATTTGAAGGATCATTATAAGGTACACATGTACACCCTCACACACAACCCAATTCCCTCGCATTCATGTCAGTTTGGCGTGTGAATGTCGTCGCACGCAAACTCGTGTCTGGCAAACAATCGCAAAGGCGTGGGGAGAAAATGGAACGGTGTGAATGAAACTCTGCTGGTTTATTGACTTCAGTCACTCTATTTGTTATAATTCATCCGAATCAAGTGCAGTTAATACCCCCTAGTTTTACACCTCACATGTTACTTAACCCATACTGACCTGAGATCAGATTCATACGAGGTTTCCACTGGACACACACTGGTCTGATTAACCCATTCTGACCTGAGATCAGATTCTAAAAATGTCGGTCGTTTTTTGATTTTTCAAAAAATAGCAGATCTACAAGCTCGTAGCGCGCCACTCGACTCGGTGGCGCGCTATGAGCTTGTAGATCTGCTATTTTTCAATAGCTAAAGCATGACATGATGCTAAATGACCAAAATGGGTTCCCGTTCAGAATGGGTTAAAGTGTAATGAAATTTGGAAATGTTTTCCTTATATTGGTTGATAATGGTATACCCCATCTAATCTTTCAGCAGCTGTCACAAAGTTTCCCAAGGGAGTTGGTTGGGTTGGAACAAATGTTTATGTGATTGTAGACACCTTTTATGAACACATCTGTGGAGAAAGCTATAGTGATAAGCATTTTGTTTTTGCTGATTTGCCACACATTTAGCAAATTCTTCCCTTATTAAATAATCAGCGGAACTTTTCTCAGGCCCATAAAGACCACATTGCTTTTAAAGAACACAATGGTGATGAACAACACCTCTAAGATACCTGCATGCATGCTTTAAACAGCGTCTGATAGTGGATGATACGCATGCATGAAATAATTACCCCACACCCACCTCCACTTGCCCCCTCTCCATTCCCCCAATTTGGGACTATTATTATGGGCATATTTTGCATGTCCCAATATAAGGTATACCGTAACGTATACCGTAACAGCACGGCTATGTGCTTCAACGGGACCCCATGGCGTTACGGTGCATTAATGTCACACACAACAGTTACAACCGAGCTCTGCTCTGAATCTTAAGCAAGTTTATCTTAGCCATAGCGTTGGTTCCAGGGAAGTAGTAATCTCCTGTTTCTGTAGCCATGAGGCCCATAGGGGCAGGAGCCTATCTCCTGTTTCTGTAGCCATGAGGCCCATACGGGCAGGAGCCTATCTCCTGTTTCTGTAGCCATGAGGCCCATAGGGGCAGGAGCCTATCTCCTGTTTCTGTAGCCATGAGGCCCATAGGGGCAGGAGCCTATCTCCTGTTTCTGTAGCCATGAGGCCCATAGGGGGCAGGAGCCTATCTCCTGTTTCTGTAGCCATGAGGCCCATAGGGGGCAGGAGCCTATCTCCTGTTTCTGTAGCCATGAGGCCCATAGGGGCAGGAGCCTATCTCCTGTTTCTGTAGCCATGAGGCCCATAGGGGCAGGAGCCTATCTCCTGTTTCTGTAGCCATGAGGCCCATAGGGGCAGGAGCCTATCTCCTGTTTCTGTAGCCATGAGGCCCATAGGGGCAGGAGCCTATCTCCTGTTTCTGTAGCCATGAGGCAGCTTGATGTACAAGTACACCCCCTGGACATGACGCTAGTATGTCACAGGGACTTACCCCCCAATCCAACCCTTGATGCTGAGTGTCGAGCAGGGAGGCACTGGGTCCCATTTTTACAGTCTTTGGTATGACCCGGCCGGGGATCGAACCCCGACCTCCCAGTCTCAGGGCGGACACTCTAACCACAAGGCCACTGAGCTGGTTGTTTCCAGGGACTCCTCAGCTAAAATGACTGAATGATAGTTATAGTAGGAACCATTACTCGTCTGTTACTGTGAGAGTTTACAGATGTGTATATTCTCCCCCACATTTTACAGTAGATCGAAGGGGGGCCCAGAAATAGGAACGGTATCAAATGGGGGTGCTGAGGTACAGTATGAGGTACAGTATGCATACTGCATACAAGGTCATGGTTTCCCATGACCTTGATTTATGGGATTGTTATATTGTTATATCACAACATTTAATAAAAGAAAAACATTCGCCAAAAAGCAAAATATGTCATGTGAATTAACCCATTCTGACCTGAGATCAGATTCTAAAAATGTCTATTACATCCTGACAGTTTCATTATTAACCCATTCTGACCTGAGATCAGATTCTAAAAGTGTCTTCGATTTTTCAAAAATAGCAGACCTACAAGCTCGTATCGCGCCACTCGGTGGCGCGCTATGAGCTTGTAGATCTGCTATTTTTCAATAGATAAAGCATAACATGATGCACAACACCAAAATGGGTTCCCGTACAGAATGGGTTAAAAAACTAAATTCAATGATTTCTTTCAGTAATTTCATGATAGAAATCAACAACAAATCAAAGAGATTCCATATTAGAAAACAACTGATTAATAACTAGTAAAGAAATAGCAGATCTACAAGCTCACAACGCATCGCTTCGCACCGCGTTGTGAGCTTGTAGATCTGCTATTATTTTCACTAGTTTGGGTCGAGTTTGGGTTAACGGTGGCCTATTATTGCATATCAAACTGGGTCTCCTTGAACTTCAAAGGGTTGGAATCACTGACCTATAAGTGCTACATGTCTTTAGATAAAACAGCGAGGGTGCTTTCAGAACAGTTAAGAATCGCGGGTGAAAAGATGGTGAAATTGTATTGTTTGATGTGCATGTGTTGTACAGCACACACACACACACACACACCCCTGTTTATTAATGACCATTTCAGAACTGTCTTGTTTTTGGAAAGCTTCACAATCTTGTTTTTTTTTGTGTTTTTGTTTGTGCAAGCCAAACAGTTCCATCAATGAGGAACTGTTTCTGTGCCCGCAGGTAGCATTGATGTGTTTCTCCTACTTTATATTAGCATTGCCATGTCTTCTTTCTCTGCCTAAACATTGTAGCCATGTTGTAGAATAACTTCTCAAACTTCTCTGTATTAGACTAGCATTCCCTCCCTGAAAAAAAAAATATATATAATTATGTTTATTAATATTTGTTCTTATTTGTTTGCTGTTTAAAGGCTCATACATAGTCTGGATTTTCGGTGGTGGGGTGACCACAGAACTACAACATGACGTCACTGAGGTGACCACCGAACTACAACATGACGTCACGAGCCACGGTGAAGAGCAAACCACCGCCACCGCTCCAGCCCTTCTCTCTGTTTTTACTCACCACCGCTCAACGTTATTTCAGCTCCGGTGGTCAGCTCACCACCGGAGCGGTGGTCACCTCACCACCGGAGCTGTGTTCACCTCACCACCGGAGCTGTGTTCACCTCACCACCGGAGCGGTGGTCAGCTCACCACCGGAGCTGTGTTCACCTCACCACCGGAGCTGTGTTCACCTCACCACCGGAGCGGTGGTCAGCTCACCACCGGAGCTGTGTTCACCTCACCACCGGAGCGGTGGTCAGCTCACCACCGGAGCTGTGTTCACCTCACCACCGGAGCTGTGTTCACCTCACCACCGGAGCGGTGGTCAGCTCACCACCGGAGCTGTGTTCACCTCACCACCGGAGCTGTGTTCACCTCACCACCGGAGCGGTGGTCAGCTCACCACCGGAGCTGTGTTCACCTCACCACCGGAGCGGTGGTCAGCTCACCACCGGAGCGGTGGTCACCTCAACACCGCTCAACGTTATTTCAGCTCCGGTGGTCAGCTCACCACCGGAGCGGTGGTCTGCACCTCACCACCGAAAACCCAGACTAAGAATAGGCCTTATAAAGCCTCCAGTTCTGTGAGTGTTGTGGATTTGAGAAATGAGGTGACAGGTTCTTTGTGATGTAGTCCTATAGAATATTGGTCTGAGTTTCCCAAAGTGTCTGTTGTACTATTTTTCGATTGTTTTTTTTTTCTATTGTTTTTTTTTACAAAATCTGTGGCAGCGCATTTTCTCTGCTTTGAAGTTGTTTGTTTTCGTGGTGACATGCGGTCTCATACCAGTGAAATTGGTGGTAGTTAAACTTTATCCACTGTTTTAGGCTGGGCGTGTCTTTAAAGCTGCCGCAGTAACACGTTGTTGAGTGAAACTATATCTTTTGGACAGACATTTTGTGAAACGCAGTCCCCTACAGCAGTGGTTCCCAAAGTGGGGTCCGGAGATGACTGAAATGCACGGGCACTATAGAGCGTCGCAGTCCCGCCCCCTTTCCTGACGACGCCAGGCCAGGCCCAGGAAATAATTCCCAATGCATTTTCCCCATAGACATTTCAAAAAGTATTCATTTAAAGACCTTTTAACAGTATAGCACGTCGGAAGCAGCCTTTCTGACCGATTTAGATTTAGATTTTAAAGTTGATTTTCTTAGCCCATGAAGTCCAGAGAAAGTTCCCCTTGCATGACTTTGTCTAAATATTCGATTTTCCATCTGAAACGTTTTGTAAATATGATTTTAAGGCATAGTTATACCTAGTAGGTCTGGCTTTTTCGGCCAAATCGACAGACATGCTAGTGTTAAGCGTCGTACGAAGCCAACACGAGTCGTGACAAATCATGACAACAAACACAATATTTTGGACCAAACAAATAATTACAAAGAAGAAAAACAACAAAAAAGTGTTGTAAACTGCCGTTTTTTTCCTTCTTTCTAATTATTTGTTTGGCCCAAAACATTGTGTTTATTGTCATGATTTGTCACGACAAGAGTTGTCTTTGTCCGCGGCGTATAAACGTCTTTTAAATAAATACTTTTTGAAAAGTCTATGAGGAAAATGAACGGGGAATTATTTTCCGGGTCTCTCGAGGGGGGGGGGGACTTGCGACGCTCCATAGCTGCCACGTGCTCTTGGGTGGAATATACCGGAAGGTCAGGTGGAATGTACCGGAAGGTCAGGTGGAATGTACCGGAAGGTCGAGTGGAAAAGATGGTGACTTGAACGCATGAAATGGAGGGCTCAGCTTATTCAGGTGTATACCAAACTATAACTTGATTTTTTTTGGGAGGTTAAGAATTTTAACATAGATTCATACTTTTAGACAATCACATTATTACATAAAGAGTGCACGTACACACAGATACACACACACGCGCGCGCGCTCGCGTGCACGCCAGTGGATGCACGCACGCACACACCCACCCATTTTAAAATACACTTTAATTTTACACTAAAGCATCACAGTCAGACTTATTCATCAGATCTTAATTCACACTCAGCAGTGAAATCAACAAATTGTGTTTTGCTACAATGCAACGCTAATTAAGTGCTTCCTCCTGCACTAAATTAATACAGAACTTTGTACATTTTGTAGTAAGGGTGGTGAGGATACAGAATATTCCATTCCTTAACCTGCTCAGATATAGACAAAATTCACTTGAGGGGGTTACAGGCATATCATGTTGTCTCTTCCCCCACTTGAATATATTCACATTATACAATGGTTTGGACCTAGAATGACTCCTATATGTATGGTGACTACTCTGTTTTCATTCTAGTGTCAGACTGGGCAACTGGAACAGTCGGGATGCTCTGTGGTGTTATTAAACGATAACAGTGGGGATGCTCTGTGGTGTTATTAAACGATAACCGTCGGGATGCTCTGTGGTGTTATTAAACGATAACAGTCGGGATGCTCTGTGGTGTTATTAAACGATAACAGTCGGGATGCTCTGTGGTGTTATTAAACGATAACCGTCGGGATGCTCTGTGGTGTTATTAAACGATAACCGTCGGGATGCTCTGTGGTGTTATTAAACGATAACCGTCGGGATGCTCTGTGGTGTTATTAAACAATAAGTGATGTACTGTACCCCAGGAAAGACGCCTCAAGCTCACCGACGCCTGCGAGTCACACATGGTCCCGCAAAAAAAGCCACAATGTGTGGACTTGCTGATTGAAAAGGGGGGAAAACCCAGCATCCACAAGCCGAATAAGGAGGGGGGGGGGGCTGGCTCAGGGACGAATAATTTTCATAAACTATTCCCCGCAGTCTCTCTACGTCACTGGGCTGGGCTCTACAAACCCAGCTTCCACACGCCGAATAAGGAGGGATCAGTTTTATTTACACTCACCGGGCTGGCCAACGTGACTTGCAGGCTTGGGTTTGCTGAGCGACAACGTTTGTGACTCCAGTGCAGTAGTTCAGTGCCTATGATATACTAAATGTGAGGTTATAGTGCCTCAACTATGAATTCTATTCTACAATAAAAAAACTATTTTGACTTGCTGTCCTTGTGTGCCTTTCCTTTCATGCCTGCATGCTGTTGTAATTGCTTTTTCGTATGATTATGATATGATTTAGTACTTTATTGTCGGTTCATTGAAATGTATTTTGCGACCCGGCAGCCATATAATATGCAGAACACATATACACACATTTGACATAAAGCTAAAGAACAAGACAATTTACATACATAAAGACATGAAGACGAGAGCAATGTCCACTGCCTAGATTACCCCGTGGCTACTACAACTGTCTAAAAAGCGTCTGACGGGCGTCAGCTTCGTCTGTCCGCGGCTGTGCGCTAAGGTGTGCCCCCCCCGGCCAGAGGGTGCACCCTTCTCCATGGAGGGTGCAGCCTTCTCCATGGAGGGTGCACCCTTCTCCATGGAGGGTGCACCCTTCTCCATGGAGGGTGCAGCCTTCTCCATGGAGGCTGCACCCTTCTCCATGGAGGGTGCAGCCTTCTCCATGGAGGGTGCAGCCTTCTCCATGGAGGGTGCACCCTTCTCCATGGAGGGTGCAGCCTTCTCCATGGAGGCTGCACCCTTCTCCATGGAGGCTGCACCCTTCTCCATGGAGGGTGCACCCTTCTCCATGGAGGCTGCACCCTTCTCCATGGAGGGTGCACCCTTCTCCATGGAGGGTGCAGCCTTCTCCATGGAGAAGGGTGCAGCCTTCTCCATGGAGGGTGCACCCTTCTCCATGGAGGGTGCAGCCTTCTCCATGGAGGGTGCACCCTTCTCCATGGAGGGTGCAGCCTTCTCCATGGAGAAGGGTGCAGCCTTCTCCATGGAGGGTGCACCCTTCTCCATGGAGGGTGCAGCCTTCTCCATGGAGGGTGCACCCTTCTCCATGGAGGGTGCAGCCTTCTCCATGGAGGGTGCAGCCTTCTCCATGGAGGGTGCACCCTTCTCCATGGAGGGTGCAGCCTTCTCCATGGAGGGTGCACCCTTCTCCATGGAGGGTGCAGCCTTCTCCATGGAGAAGGGTGCAGCCTTCTCCATGGAGGGTGCACCCTTCTCCATGGAGGGTGCAGCCTTCTCCATGGAGAAGGGTGCACCCTTCTCCATGGAGAAGGGTGCACCCTTCTCCAAATCACTCACACCTACAGTATATGGATATGCATAAGAGGACGGGAGAGTATATATTATGTAAGCCAGAACACCTACAGTATATGGATATGTATAAGAGGACGGGAGATACTGTATATATTATGTAAGCCAGAACACCTACAGTATATGGATATGTATAAGAGGACGGGAGATACTGTATATATTATGTAAGCCAGAACACCTACAGTATATGGATATGCATAAGAGGACGGGAGATACTGTATATATTATGTAAGCCAGAACACCTACAGTATATGGATATGTATAAGAGGACAGGAGATACTGTATATGTAAGCCAGAACACTTATATGGATATGTATAAGAGGAAGCCAGAGCGTTCCCTTTTCACAGTGATAATGACCTGTGTAGCCTACTGTACATCAGTGTTGTTTTGGGCAGCACATTTCTAATTTTAGTTTTAGACATATAGGTCCTGATTCTTCAAAAACGAAATGCGCCAGAGTGTAACGGTGACGGAAACAGATATCGTATTTATCCGTCCGATCAAGCTACGTTGAGATGACGTGTTATTCAGAGAGTGGTGTGTACCACAGGTGCGCTGGCGTATCGCAGGTGTATGTCATACTGAAAGCAGCGGGTGCAAAGTGATCGGAAAAGCAACCGACAACCTCATCTGCATTGATCCACGCCCCATATCGTACCATAAAAGGCTTCAAGCATGACTCAGCAGACAGCAGTTTGTCTGAGATCACAGCCGCGGTCACTGCTATATCCAAGCTTACAATGGTGCGTGCTCCGCTGAAGCAATATAATTATAATTTATTTAATTAAGTTCGGGACCAAGGCGGGTGTTCACTCACACCTTTGCAGAGGTAAAACATATCCGATATTGAAAATATCGGATATGTCAATGCAAAAGTCGTATTTTCAGAGAGAGCGAGAGAGAGAGAGAGACGAGAGAGGGAGGGGGGCTGCATGGGCCCTCGACACTGTTGCGCGATAAAGAACAGTAGCCCATACATTCATAAGTAAATATATTATAGGCCTAGGCCTACCTCGTAGGCCTGGGATCCTCTTGTCTGAAGAAATTATAATCCAGTGAGTTTATCCAGTGAGTTAAACTATTCTGTGTGTGGCAGTGATCAATATAAATATACATTATTATAAATTCTGTCTGTGTGTCCGTCATGTTCACGAGTGGAGGTGAGCTGGTTTAAAACTGATATGACTGGCCGACTTTCAAACACGCTGCATTCATTAGGCTAATATTGGTCTTCTATTTTTTTATATAGGGCTAATTAGCCCTATTCATTTTCCAATGTGAATCGGATCGGCAGTACGCTGCTGTCTGCCCTCCGCCACACACACACACACACACACACACACACACACACACACACACACACACACACACACACACACACACACACACACACACACCCCCCCCCCCCCCCCCCCCCCCCCACACACACACACACACACACACACACACACACACACACACCGACAGTCTCCGTAACAAAACAATTTCATTAGGCCTGCCGCCGCCTACTGCAGGCATTACTGTCTACACTAAACTATGTTGGATTCGTACAGTGCAGAATGCAGATAAGCCTATGTTCTTATTATAACTGTGAATTTGTTTTTTAACATGCAGCGCGAGTCCGCGAGATCCGATCTACAAGCTCACAACCGTTGCACTTCGAGTAGAAGGCTGCCGAGTGAGCATCCCCAATCGCGCATGATATAAATATCCTAATAAATAAATAAAAAGGTGTCGGCTTGCGGGGCAGTTTCTGTATATGGGACTCTATAGGCTAACTTGCCTATAATGCATGCATTTAGGCATACAAGTGCACTCGGCTTTTATATATATATATATATATCGTTTTTTGTGCTGATTTTTTGTGCTGATCGACCAATATGTTGGGGGCACATGCCTACATATTTTATCTGAGATTTGGGGACTATTTATTGATTCAGCATGAAGACTAAAGCCTTCTGAATAAATCTATTTGCAAGTGTATGCTTCCGCAAATTTCTCCGCCACCTAAAGAGGTGGCGGAGGATTTAGCGGAGTTACCGACGAACCAAAGTCAGCGTCAAGTTCACGGCCATTTCCATGAATTCCAAATTAATGTGGGAAATCCACGTAAATGCCTTTCCGCCAGCGTCACGGCAATATATCAGCGGAAACACGTTGAAGAATCAGGCCCATAGTCTCTTGAATAGTTTATACATTTAGTTTCAGTCACATGTTTGTCACCTGGAATGCTTTAGTGTTAGTCTAGTTTTAGTCGACTAAGTTCTACCGTTGATTTAGTCGACTGAAATCTATTTTGCGGGCCTTGATGACGTCATAATGACTGATTTTAAACTGAAACTGAAAATAGCCGATCTACAGCTTGTAGATCTGCTATATTCAGCATGCAACCAAGTCTTGAATTACTTACACTGAATCTCTTGTCCACTATTTTACTCTAGTTTTTATTTTCTTGACAACATCGACAGTCGTCATAGTTTTAGTTATCATGGCTTAGTTTTCATTCGCTGTCGTCTTCGTCGGTGAAAAAAGGTAGTCGACGAAAACAACATTTTGTCATAGTATTAGTCGAGGAAAACAACACTGGTGATCATGTGCATTGCAGGGCTTCATGTCTCACTGGCTCCCCCAAAACAACACTGGTGATCATGTGCATTGCAGGGCTTCATGTCTCACTGGCTCCCCCAAAACAACACAGGTGATCATGTGCATTGCAGGGCTTCATGTCTCACTGGCTCCCCCAAAACAACACAGGTGATCATGTGCATTGCAGGGCTTCATGTCTCACTGGCTCCCCCAAAACAACACAGGTGATCATGTGCATTGCAGGGCTTTTCATGTCACACTGGCTCCCCCAAAACAACACTGGTGATCATGTGCATTGCAGGGCTTCATGTCTCACTGGCTCCCCCAAAACAACACAGGTGATCATGTGCATTGCAGGGCTTCATGTCTCACTGGCTCCCCCAAAACAACACAGGTGATCATGTGCATTGCAGGGCTTCATGTCTCACTGGCTCCCCCAAATCAATCGCTTCTCTTCCTCTCGCCTCCCCGATGGAACGGCACAGTACAGTATGTCACATAAAGAGTAAGTGTAATGTTAACCCATTCTGACCTGAGATCAGATTCTAACGCACAGAAGAATGGTGGTTCTTTAACGCATTTTGACCTGAGATCAGATTCTAAAAATGTCTTCTAAATCCTGACAGTTTAAAAACAAATAGCAGACCTACAAGCTCGTAGCGCGCCACTCTGCTATTTTTCAATAGCTAAAGCATAACATAATGCTAACACCAAAATGGGTTCCCGCCCCTAAATGGGTTATGAGTGGATGACCATTAAAGAGAAAGCCTATTTTAAACCATGGTCTCGGAGTGATTTCCGTCTTTCTTTCCCCCAAAATCTTCAAAAATGATGAAAAATGGCATGCTAAAATATGCTGTCCGAGACCATATGGGCTATTGGGCTATCATGGGCTGAACTTGAATCCACAACCTGTGGCTCACATAGACAGCAGCTTATCACAGAGAGCCACCATGCTCTCTGAGAATCTCCTCAGCTTTTCATTGTTCTTCAAGGTGTTATTCTCCAAAATGTGATCCACAGTGAAGAGTAGAAGGAACTCAGCTAGACTTGAACCCACAACCTGTGACTCACATAGACAGCAGCTTATCACAGAGAGCCACCATGCTCTCTGAGAATCTCCTCAGCTTTTCATTGTTCTTCAAGGTGTTATTCTCCAAAATGTGATCCACAGTGAAGAGTATAGAAGGAACTCAGCTAGACTTGAACCCACAACCTGTGACTCACATAAACAGCAGCTTATAACAGAGTGCCACCATGCTCTCTGAGAATGTCCTCAGCTTTCCATCTCTTTCCAGTGTTCTTCTGGAGAGATACTGCAGAGTGTAAGTAGGAGGAACTCAGCTGGATTTGAACATGGGTGAGCGTCTTAACAAGGGTGCCACCGAGCTCTCTGTGATTTTAGGTTTTAACTTTTAACCCATTCTTTTGACCTGAGATCAGATTCATACGAGGTTTTCCACTGGACACACACTGGTCTGATTATTAAACCCATTCTGACCTGAGATCAGATTCTAAAAATGTCACAGTCGTTCTTCGATTTTTTTTCAAAAATAGCAGACCTACAAGCTCGTAGCGTGCCACTCGGTGGCGCGCTATGAGCTTGTAGATCTGCTATTTTTCAATAGCTAAAGCATAACATGATGCTGACACCAAAATGGGTTCCCGTTCAGAATGGGTTAAGTTGTTCTTCTTGGTGTCACTTTTCAAATGGGGCCTTAATTGGGATCACGTGGGCCTACAGAGCATTTTAATGGTGTTTGCCGCTGTGCATCAAAGGTGTCGTTTAGTGCTTTTAAGTGTTATCATAGATGCTAATCAGATAATACAGAATAGACCCTCCTCTATCCCCTGTGTCTGCAAATTAAGCTGAGGGACCTCTAGACAGAGTAGACTCCCTGGGGACGGCAGTGAACCTCTTGTGCCCGCAGAATAGGACAATACATTTATCACTATAAACACTTACAACGTTGAATCTTTTTATATCAAATTGTGAAAATGTAATTAATCCATTTAGACCCGCGAGGACAATTCTACAAAAGTCTTCTAAATCCTGGCAGTTTTGAAAAACCTATGTCAGTCGTTCTCAAACATTCATGTCAAAGACCCCAAAAGGTATATGTAATTGGCCGGCGACCCCCATCTGAAAATATGTTGTTCCAGAGGCAAAGACGCGTTAAAAACATTCGCTCTGAAAGAATATATATATATATACATTAAAAAAAGCACTAGACTTGTTTACCTTGTTCAATTCATACAAATATACACTTATATATATATATATATATATATATATATATAGAGAGAGAGAGAGAGAGAGAGAGAGAGAGAGAGAGAGAGAGAGAGAGAGAGAGAGAGAGAGAGAGAGAAGAGAGAGAGAGAGAGAGAGAGAGAGAGAGAGAGAGAGAGAGAGAGAGAGAGAGAGAGAGAGAGAGAGAGAGAGAGAGAGAGATGAAACTACATGTTTAAAGTCGTTTGTCATGGACAGGCTGGGAAACCGACGTTTTGCTTCCATCTAGTGTTCACCAGCAGACACTGCATGTGTCTGAAGATTATTATGGATGCGGCAGTTCTATCTTGACAGAAGTTATCTGCGTGCGTGCGGCTTGTAAATCCACACTGACGGACGGACCAATGACCGACGGTCTAGATCCGGATACAGTCCATTAAAATGGAGCCGCACACGGTGCATAGCAGTGTTTGGGGCGGAGCTGTTGCAAGGTGAGGACATTTGTTTGAGAACCGCATGGTTTTTAAGCCAACATTAATGTGTATTTGTTTAAACATTAGTGTTGTTACAAGGACTGTTGGTTGTTTATTGTGACTCTAAAAGGACAACAATATGAGGAATGTGTTGGTACTTTTTGAGACACAAACAAATAAAACAGGTGGAAAGTAAATAATTACATCTACTGAAGTACTGCGGACAATGTATTGTACTTTTATATTCTATTATTTGGACACTTTACTAGTTCTTTTGTAGATTGATTTAAAAAAATATCCTTTTGGCTACATTGCAATTTACCACTTGGACATTTAGAAGTAGCTGATCTACAATCTCACAATGCATTGTGATGCAATGCATTGTGAGATTGTAGATCTGCTATTTTCAGATTTTTTTCTTTCTTTCAAACATTTTGAAATGGGACATTCTGCGTAATGAGCTACATTTGGTCATGTTTAAGTACATGTTGATGCCATACCCTTTTACTTTAGTACATAATGGTAACACAAGTAACTGTGGCTCAGACGCATTCATAAGATTAAACTAAATGTCTCTCTGCTGGATGGAAAACTCAAATGTACAAACTTATCAGAATTCAAAAGTAGCAGATCTACAAGCCCATTTCTACCATACAGAGCAACTTGATTTCAACTTTAAAGGGCCACTTCACCCCTTTTGCAACCAGATCTTATTTGAATGATTTTTGAGAAACACTTTCCACTTTCCATGGACTCCATGATCTCATGGACACCGGGCTCACTTCCTCCCTGAACTACAATTCCCGCAATGCTTTGGTCCACTGCTCCTCCCTCCTTGTGGATAGGGGGAGGGCTGTCTTACTGAGACAACATGTAGTCCAGGAAGGAAGTGAGCCCAGTGTCCATGACATCATGGAGTCCATGGACTCTTTGAAATACTGAAATATCTAAAAACCCCAGGAAAGTGTTTTTTGTCTCCCAAACATCATTAAAATAAGATCTGGTTGCAAAAGAAATGCAAGAATTTCCTAAAGATGTATTTTCTGCAATGTATAAAATCTGGATAAAGAGTAATGTTGGCGTATGTTTGTGTCTTACAGGTTGATCATGTGACCTTGGTGTCATGCGGTGACCTTGGATGCAGTCATCAGGAGATGGCTGGTATTGGTAATGGAGTGTCTACTCGGCTGAGCTGAAACTTATAACGGTGTCAACGAACGCTCCCTGAGATTACGAGGCGTACGGTGCTCGGGACGTATTGTGCCATACAACCTACGCGGCTCTATTAATACCGGCTATCTTCAACCGAGCGACGGAAGGCCCCCCACGGTACGTACCTGGATTACATGTGGCTGTAGTAGAAACTAGGGCTGTGTCACCATTACAACATGTTAAGTTGACCATTCATTGTCATACAAAGGATTGCGATTAACAATTGTGTTTGCTGTTGAACATATGAATACAAAGTTTCCTTTTTAGCTTTTAGGCTTCATAAAAAAAAATGGTTGCACAAGGCAGATTATAGCCCTAGAATGTGTGTAATAATGGTGACACAGCCCTGTCAGTGACTGTTATGACTTCCAAAATGTCATCCTGTAGGCCGACAACTAATTTTCTTTTCCCCTGCCATTTCAGAAAGTGAAGCTGACTGGAGTTGTGAACTCTATGCTGTTGCCACTGCTGGGTGAACTCTATGCTGTTGCCACTGCTGGCTGCTGTTGGAGTGAAGGTTAGTTAACCGTCTGATTCCTGCTGCTTGTTTAAGTGGGCTACATGCTACCATACCGTAGGTTGTCTTTGCGACATGTATAGTTTCACTTAATTTGTGTGTATAATGCCAGTCCACATCACCGTTGTGTGATGTTTGTGGAGGCATGTGATTTATTGATCGTTTAACATAATTTACGGGTAAAGTCTGTCCACATCCACATCACATATGTATGTTCTCTTGTGTCTCCTTTCTCTTCTCTCGATTTAATAAAGTTATTTATTTTTTGTTGTCATAGTTTTTAATCGCATTTTGCTTTATTTTATTTAGGTAATTTCTTTCTTCTTGCCTATCAATTTTCCTAGTTCTTCACTAGTGTTTTATGTGTGTACAAATGTGATGTGGAGGTATGTGATTATGTCATGTCATTATGGTAGCATGTAGGCCCTTAACACTGCGTTTACAGCTTACTATGCTGTAGGTCTGTGCAAACTAACAAGAGGAAGCAAATGATGGCCGCTGTGTCATTTGCTTCCTTGGTTGGTGTGTGTTTTTGTTTAGTGCTGATATTGAAGGTAAGTGAGCGTAGTTTATTATCCTTGGCTGTCGGGCAGAAACCTTGCATCTCCATATTCTTTTGTAAATTAATTTCCTTACTTGGTCATGCTACAGTGTCACACACAAGTAGCAAATGGCCAATCCCATGAGGCAAAGATAATCCATTATTGAATATTTAACATGTAGTAGTCTGTTTTTCTAATGTATCAAACCAGTGAAGTATCAGCAAGAGCTTGACTAAATAATAACATTGGAACACAGATTATTATATTAATAATATTGGATCACAGTTGTTTTGGTCCATAAAAGTAACCGTTTTGGACGTACAAGGTTTCTACCCAACCTTCATCTTTTCTCTCTTTGCTTTAATAAAGTTATTTGTTTTTGTGGTCTCAGAGTTTTTAATCGCATTTTGCTTTATTGTATTGTAATTTCTTATTTCTTTCTTGCCTATCTATGACACTAGTTCTTCACTAGTGTATGTGACTTGGGTCGTGTCTCGCGTACAGTTTCTCATTTGGAGCTGTTTCATGTAATTTACCAGTAAAGCGTCATCACGTCAGTTCACATCAGATATGAACACAGGCCCATTATGTGATGTGCATTTATGTGAGTTTTTTTTAAAGGTGATATTTCACATTGCGGATAGCTCGTCATTCACGTCTGTTGGCATTGCGCCATATGAGTTGTGTTTATTGCTGTTCATGTTGTGTACTAATGTTCATAGTATTGCTGAGAAATACTGGGGCGCAAAGAATGCTGCTACCTCGTATAATTTATGTCAATCGTCCACAAATGGCATAAATTGCCCCATGTTTCCTACATGGGACAACTGGATAGAAAAATACTTGCGCCATGAAAACCTAAGGCCAACTGCTTGGGCAGAGACCAAGACAATCTATTTTGTTCATGTTCATAAAGTGCTCCAAGTGCTTAAAGTGAAAAGTGCAGCAGCAAACATCTAGGTCATAAGACCATTGTTGGTGCTATATTATCAGATCTAATTTGTGAGTAAAGCTTCATTACGTAAGCCCACATCACCTATGAACACAGGCCCGGTATGTGATGTGTGTTTATGTCTTGTCTCATTTCACATTTGTGAGTAAGGCTTCATCATGTCATCCCACATCACATAATGAACTTAGGGTTAGGGTAGGGCTAGGTATGTGATGTTGGTTGATGTGATGTATGTCTTATAATGTGCAAGCTTCATCGCGTCAGTTAACATCACATTATGTGGTGTGTATTGATGTGATTTATTTATGCTGCCATTTGCAGCTAAAACTTCATCCATGCCGGTCAGTAGGCGAGGCATTGATGATGGGCCTATGACCCAAACGTTTTCTGCTGCACTTTTCACTTTTAGCACTTTTCAGCACTTTATGAGCATGACCAAATAAGATATTCTTAGTTTATGTCTGAGGAGTTTTCTTTAAGGTATTTGTGGAGTGAGTCTTCTGGTTTTCAATTGTATAAAGACATGATCATGGCTATCATTTATAGTCATGATTCAAATTGGCTATCTTTTTTTTAATTATCTTGCCGCAGGAGGTCGGCAAGAGTACGTTTAAAACATATTTTGCAAAATTGAAACTAATGACTGATTTTGGACCTGTAAATTATAAAACTAAGGCACTGGTGTGGTACTCCTGGTTTACCAGAATGGGGTTCAACTCCCTGCGGTGCTCTGCTCAATTTGTTGTATTTACATGGTTCATTTTCTGCTCATTGTGTTGCCTTTTCATAGATGATAACCCCCAGGTTCTTTACTGTTTGTAACCCAACTGTAGGGAGTACAAAGAAGTCTATTTAGGGACCAAGCCCGAAGGGACTCTTGGTCCCTTATTTTTCTCTTCTAACACCAAAAATGTCAGTTCTAGCTGAACTGTGCTGTCGGGTTTTTGTGAAACTTGGCAATATGGTAGCCCTCTACCCTTTTTTTGGGGGGGGGGGGGGGATTCCAATCATTTGAAAATGACGATTGGCCCTGATTTCCGATCACCCCATCTGATCAGGACGACCTAGAGGGCAATGCCAAACGGTGAGGACACAAAGCCCACAACCATTGGCCAATGGGTGGCGCTATAGCACTCGACTGAAAATTCTAACTTTAAATGGGCATAGCTCATGAACCGCTTGACCGTGAGCAATAAAACGTTGATACCCATGTGTAGGGATGGAGCTCGATACCCGAAATAAATCCTTAAACTTATTGAGTACCCGTTATCAATAAGCTTTGGGCTTGTTGAGCATAGTGGCCCGTTCATGTTTAAATAATCAAGAGGTGAATCAATAAATGCCAAACGGCACTATCCGGGTAAACACAATTACGCTTTTAAAGTGGCGGAACATATATTGACCTGTTAACAGTTTCTTTAATATTCTATTGGTAAAAAGGTCAATTTCCCTATAGTATAAGATACTGGTTCTGTTCAGAATTTATTGTCTCCTGTCTTTCCACAAAATAATAGAAATTGCTCTAAGCCTGATCGTTATCGATATAAATTAACGAGCTCCATCCCTACCCATGTGTCTCCTCTTGCCTCACTTTCGTATTCTGACTTTTTTATCTCTCTCCTCCCGGGATCTTTGCTCAAAATGCCTAAACATTTCTATATGAAAATTAAGTCTAAACAAATAATAATAATAAATGACTGGGTTTACTATATATATTTACTACAAACTGTAGTCCTGTCCGAACCTGGAAGGACCACAGACAAGGGTTTTACATGTATAACAATCTTTATTAAGTAAATACTCAATGGGTTATAGAATGAGGCAAAACGGTAAACTACGACAAGACATTTCATATATGCAAAGCACTTAAACACACTTAAACTCCCTTTTCTCTATAAAATACTAGCCTCTATTTGTACATAATATACAACAGTGTTTGGTTGTGCAATTAACTGGCCCTGGCGGCGTGACCACGCCGAGGGGTTCTCTTCTCACCCTTTTTACTTTGGCGGGTGACCTTTTGTCATAGAGGTTTTTAATCTAGTCTTGACTGTGCAGTGCGTTTAACCCCCAAGGACAGATTGTGAGCTTTATAGGTGAGGAGGATTTTGAACTCTATTCTGTATTTAACCGAGAGGCCAGTGATTGTTCTGATCACATGGTTCTCGGACCCCTAGTATAGGGGTTCCTCGTTACTACAGAGGAGTTCCAAATCTTTGATTGCAACTTTTTTCATTTATTATTCATTCTTTCGTTCATATCGTTAATGTAATAAATATGTAACCCTGTTATTATTTTGGGTTAATAAGAGTCATTTGAAACGTTTTCTTATTTGAATTATACAAACAAAGACAATGTGAAGAGTTGTCAAGATTTCATGTATTTGTTACATTTATAATGCGAAAAGAAATGTACCTACCTTTATATTACTTGAGATTACCTAAAGAAGTGTTTACAAAGCTGAAGTGTTTATTGTTTTATATACTCTGGGTTTTATTTTGTATTTCTGTGATGTATTTCATTTACAACTGTTATGTTGCTGTAGAAGAAGAGGGAGAGCCAATCGGAGTGTCAGGAGAGAGTCATGTGACCGGAAGTTTAGACGGTATTCATGTTTGAATGTGATGTGAGCTGGTAGAGGAGAGGAGAGTAACAGAGCATTTTTATGAATGAAAAGTAGTATCAATGAAAGAAAAACGTGACAAACTGTTTTGTTCTGGACATTGCTATAGTCTTCAGTGTGTGACACATCGCTGAGAGGACTGTAGGAGTGAACTGTGGAGTGCCAGTGTATTCATCGTACTTCTACAGTGAGTGAGTGTGTAGCTAGTTAGCTAAGCTAGCTGCATTGTTCCAGACTGACGCACAGTGTTAATCAGCGTGGCCGGCTAGTCAGCCACAGCGAGCCGGTGCAAGGACGCCATCTTCTGGATACACTAAAAACTAAACAGGCCTGCGACGTGGGTGAGGTTTTGTGTGTTTGTTTCTATTTAGATGCCGTCTTAGGATTTAAGTAAATAGTAAATGCAGTGCACTTTAAAGGTTTGAAACATTTGAAAGTACTTTTTGATATGCAAAGGTTGAATGTAATTCTATTTGGATATTGAGGGTGTTTTGCATTTGTGAACATTTTAAAGGTGTGTTTACAATTCATATTTAAAGGTGTGCGTAACATTTCGTTTTGAAGGTATTTAAAAAGGTATATTTCAGTATTGGTTGCTTTAAAATAGTAACTAAAGTGTAACCAAGGAGGTTATTTCCACTAGTCTATTGTGTTTTGCACTTTATTGTAGGTTTTTGGCTAAAAGCCTATATTGTATTTTACTTTTCCCCATTCCCTAAATCCAATTACCTTTTTCCCTAAACTAAAACTACAATACATTTTCAACTAAAAGCATTTAAAATCTATATCCTGGTGTCTGTCTTAAATTAATTCCAAGTTTTAAAAAGGTTTTCACTCAAAGTGGTATTGTTTAAGGTTTTGGTTAATGCTGATATTGGGGATTAATTGCTTCACAACTCAAACTAATAGCTTAAAACGAACTTAAAGCCTTCCTCTATTATTACGGGGATAAGATGGGCTACAAGTCTAAAAAAATAATAATAATAAATGACTGGGTTTACTATATTTACTATAAACTGTAGTCCTGTCCAAACCTGGAAGGACCACAGACAAGGGTTTTACATGTATAACAATCTTTATTAAAGTAAATACTCAATGGGTTATAGAACAACACTAGAATGAGGCAAAACGGTAAACTACGACAAGACATTTCATTATGCAAAGCACTTAAACACACTTTTCTCTATAAAATACTAGCCTCTATTACGTGTACATAATATACAACAGTGTTTGGTTGTGCAATTAACTCGCCCTGGTGGCGTGACCACGCCGAGGGGTTCTCTTCTCACCCTTTTTACTTTGTCGGGTGACCTTTTGTCATAGAGGTTTTTAATCTAGTCTTGACTATGAACACACTGTTCTGTTAAGATTGTAGGGATCGATGAGTTCTTTGAGATATTGTGGTGCCTGACCATTGTGAGCTTTATAGGTGAGGAGGATTTTGAACTCTATTCTGTATTTAACCGAGAGGCCAGTGATTGTTCTGATCACATGGTTCTCGGACCCCTAGTATAGGGGTTCCTCGTTACTACAGAGGAGTTCCAAATCTTTGATTGCAACTTCTTTCATTTAATATTCATTCTTTCGTTCATATCGTTAATGTAATAAATAAATCCAATCCAAATCACTATTCTGAGGGGAACATTAGCGAAAGAAATATGATCTACAAGCTCATTATTTAAGAGGATTTGAAGAAAAAAAATGACAGTCCATGGTCTCGGACGGCATACTATAGAGCGGCGCAGTCCCTCCCCCTTTCAGAACAACGAACGGCCCAGGAAATGAAAACGCAATGCATTCTGACCATAGGATTTTCTTTAAGTATTTATTTAAAGACTGTTACGCCGCGGACAAAGCCAACTCGGATTGTGACAAATCATGACAATGAACACAATATTTTGGGCCGATCAAATCATTAGAAAGAAGAAAATAAAGGCAGGAGACAACACTATTTGTTTCGTTTTTCTTCTTATAAATTATTTGATCGGCCCAAAACATTGTGTTCATTGTCATGATTTGTCACGATCCGAGTTGGCTTTGTCCGCGGCGTAACCGTCTTTAAATAAATAATTAAAGAAAATCCTATGGTCAGAATGCATTGCATTTCATTTCCTGGGCCGTTCGTTGTTCTGAGGGGGGGGGGGGGGGGGGGGGGACTGCGACGCTCTATAGTATGCCGTGGTGCAACCCAACAGAGTTGCAGCACTTACTTACACACGTGTGTGATTTTCAAGATTTTGGAGGATTTGAAAAAAAGATGAATCACGAAAGAAAGGTATACTATAGTCCATGATTTCGGACTGCATGACCTTTTTCATGATTTTGCAGGATTTGAGAACAAGATGAAAATAATGGACCTGTAAATTACAACAAAACAGACTAAGGCACTGGTGTGGTACTCCTGGTTTACCAGAACGGGGTTCAAGTCCCTGCAGTGCTCTGCTCAATGTGTTGTATTTACATGGTTTTATTTTTATTTTCTGCTCATTGTGTTGCCTTTTCATAGATGCCCCAAGGTTCTCTACTGTGTTTGTAGCCTACTCCCTATAGTTAGGATGATAACACCAAGGTTCTCTACTGTGTTTGTACTCCCTACAGTTAGGTTCCCAAGTCTATTCATTCCATATGATTTCTGTTCACTAGACCCATGCAGAACAAATGAGAACGTCTCTTATTTTAGTTTGAGAAATGTTTCACACGTATATTTCTTCTGCAAAAATTGGTGATGTTTTATGAGCAACACAAAACTGACTCATCATAGTTGGTTTGGGAACTTTATACATTGTGAGATACTTGAATGTGTTCTCATATTATCACTTTACCCAAATACAGCTCAATGTGATCCTATCTTATCACCACTTTACCCAAATACAGCTATAGTCCATGGTCTTGGATGGGCATTGTCTTATGAAGGTCATCTATACTGGTCAAGGTCATTGATACTGGTGACGGTCATTTATACTGCTCAAGGTCATTTATACTGTTCAAGGTCATTGAGTGGCACGCTATAGTGAGCGATTCTTCATTGTTGAGGAATGAGGATTTGAAAAGGTGAAAATCACGGAAAAACTAAATGCTATAGTCCATGGTCTCGGAGGGCATACTATAGCATGTCGTTTTTCCCGATTTCGGAGGATTAAAAAAAAAAAGATGAAAATCACAGAAAAGCGAAAAGGCACTCCGAGACCATGGACTATAGTCCATGGTCTCGGAGTGATTTTCGTCTTTTATTTTTTCAAATCCTCAAATGATGAAAAACGGCATGCTATAGTATGCCGTCTGAGATGGGCTACAGCCCATGGTCAAAACATTGAAAAAAGACCATGGTCCCGGAGTGATTTTCGTCTTTTTTTTTCAAATCCTCAACAATGATGAAGTTTGTGTGTGCTGAGGGAAGCTTTGTGTGTGCTGAGGGAAGCTTTGTGTGTGCTGAGGGAAGCTTTGTGTGTGCTGAGGGAAGCTTTGTGTGTGCTGAGGGAAGTTTTGTGTGTGCTGAGGGAAGTTTTGTGTGTGCTGAGGGAAGCTTTGTGTGTGCTGAGGGAAGCTTTGTGTGTGCTGAGGGAAGCTTTGTGTGTGCTGAGGGAAGCTTTGTGTGTGCTGAGGGAAGCTTTGTGTGTGCTGAGGGAAGCTTTGTGTGTGTTGTGTGTGCTGAGGGAAGCTTTGTGTGTGCTGAGGGAAGTTTTGTTTGTGCTGAGGGAAGCTTTGTGTGTGCTGAGGTAAACTTCATCAAAAGTGATGAAAAACGGCATGCTATAGTATGCCGTACGATATGGGCTATAGCCCATGGTCCAAAATGATGAAAAACGAGGACAAAAAAAATCAAAATTTCAAAAAGCATGGGCTATAACCCATCGTTTTTTTCATTTTTTCCTTTTTTTCAAATCCTCAAAAATGATGAAAAACAGCGTGCTATAGTATGCCGTACGATATGGGCTATATAGCCCATGGTCAAAAATGATGAAAAACGAGGATAAAAAAAAAAATCAAAAATTCAAAAAACGATCAGCTATAACCCAACTTTTTGAAATTTTGTTTTTTTTTCAAATCCTCAAAAGATGAAAAACGGCGTGCTATAGTATGCCATACGATATGGGCTATAGCCCATGGTCAAAAATGATGAAAAACGAGGATAATTGTTTTTTTCAAAAATTCAAAAAACGATGGGCTATAACCCAACTTTTTGAAATTTTGATTTCTTTTCAATTCCTCAAAAACGATGAAAAACGGCGTGCTATAGTATGCCATACGATATGGGCTATAGCCCATGGTCAAAAATGATGAAAAACGAGGATAAAAAAAAAATTCAAAAAACGATGGGCTATAACCCAACTTTTTGAAATTTTGAATTTTTTTCAAATCCTCAAAAATGATGAAAAACGGCGTGCTATAGTATGCCATACGATATGGGCTATAGCCCATGGTCAAAAATGATGAAAAACGAGGATAATGTTTTTTTTCAAAAATTCAAAAAACAATGGGCTATAACCCAACTTTTTGAAATTTTGCCTTTTTTTCAAATCCTCAAAAATGATGAAAAACGGCGTGCTATAGTATGCCATACGATATGGGCTATAGCCCATGGTCAAAAATGATGAAAAACGAGGATATTTTTTTTTTTCAAAAATTAAAAAAACGATGGGCTATAGCCCAACTTTTTGAAATTTTGATTTTTTTTCAAATCCTCAAAAATGATGAAAAACGGCGTGCTATAGTATGCCATACGATATGGGCTATAGCCCATGGTCAAAAATGATGAAAAACGAGGATAATTATTTTTTTCAAAAATTCAAAAAACGATGGGCTATAACCCAACTTTTTGAAATTTTGATTTTTTTTCAAATCCTCAAAAATGATGAAAAACGGCGTGCTATAGTATGCCATACGATATGGGCTATAGCCCATGGTCAAAAATGATGAAAAACGAGGATAAAAAAAAATTCAGAAATTCAAAAAACGATGGGCTATAACCCAACTTTTTGAAATTTTGACTTTTTTTCAAATCCTCAAAAATGATGAAAAACGGCGTGCTATAGTATGCCATACGATATGGGCTATAGCCCATGGTCAAAAATGATGAAAAACAAGGATATTTTTTTTTTCAAAAATTCAAAAAACGATGGGCTATAACCCAACTTTTTGAAATTTTGATTTTTTTTCAAATCCTCAAAAATGATGAAAAACGGCGTGCTATAGTATGCCATACGATATGGGCTATAGCCCATGGTCAAAAATGATGAAAAACGAGGATAATCTTTTTTTTCAAAAATTCAAAAAACGATGGGCTATAACCCAACTTTTTGAAATTTTGATTTTTTTTCAAATCCTCAAAAATGATGAAAAACGGCGTGCTATAGTATGCCATACGATATGGGCTATAGCCCATGGTCAAAAATGATGAAAAACGAGGATAAAAAAAAATTCAGAAATTCAAAAAACGATGGGCTATAACCCAACTTTTTGAAATTTTGACTTTTTTTCAAATCCTCAAAAATGATGAAAAACGGCGTGCTATAGTATGCCATACGATATGGGCTATAGCCCATGGTCAAAAATGATGAAAAACAAGGATATTTTTTTTTTCAAAAATTCAAAAAACGATGGGCTATAACCCAACTTTTTGAAATTTTGATTTTTTTTCAAATCCTCAAAAATGATGAAAAACGGCGTGCTATAGTATGCCATACGATATGGGCTATAGCCCATGGTCAAAAATGATGAAAAACGAGGATAATCTTTTTTTTCAAAAATTCAAAAAACGATGGGCTATAACCCAACTTTTTGAAATTTTGAATTTTTTTCAAATCCTCAAAAATGATGAAAAACGGCGTGCTATAGTATGCCATACGATATGGGCTATAGCCCATGGTCAAAAATGATGAAAAACGAGGATAAAAAAAAATTCAGAAATTCAAAAAACGATGGGCTATAACCCAACTTTTTGAAATTTTGACTTTTTTTCAAATCCTCAAAAATGATGAAAAACGGCGTGCTATAGTATGCCATACGATATGGGCTATAGCCCATGGTCAAAAATGATGAAAAACAAGGATATTTTTTTTTCAAAAATTCAAAAAACGATGGGCTATAACCCAACTTTTTGAAATTTAGATTTTTTTTCAAATCCTCAAAAATGATGAAAAACGGCGTGCTATAGTATGCCATACGATATGGGCTATAGCCCATGGTCAAAAATGATGAAAAACGAGGATAAAAGAAAATTCAAAAATTCAAAAAACGATGGGCTATAACCCAACTTTTTGAAATTTTGAATTTTTTTCAAATCCTCAAAAATGATGAAAAACGGCGTGCTATAGTATGCCATACGATATGGGCTATAGCCCATGGTCAAAAATGATGAAAAACAAGGATATTTTTTTTTTCAAAAATTCAAAAAACGATGGGCTATAACCCAACTTTTTGAAATTTTGACTTTTTTTCAAATCCTCAAAAATGATGAAAAACTACGTGCTATAGTATGCCATACGATATGGGCTATAGCCCATGGTCAAAAATGATGAAAAACAAGGATATTTTTTTTTTCAAAAATTCAAAAAACGATGGGCTATAACCCAACTTTTTGAAATTTTGAATTTTTTTCAAATCCTCAAAAATGATGAAAAACGGCGTGCTATAGTATGCCATACGATATGGGCTATAGCCCATGGTCAAAAATGATGAAAAACGAGGATAAAAAAAAATCAAAAATTCAAAAAACGATGGGCTATAACCCAACTTTTTGAAATTTTGAATTTTTTTCAAATCCTCAAAAATGATGAAAAACGGCGTGCTATAGTATGCCATACGATATGGGCTATAGCCCATGGTCAAAAATGATGAAAAACGAGGATAAAAAAAAATCAAAAATTCAAAAAACGATGGGCTATAACCCAACTTTTTGAAATTTTGAATTTTTTTCAAATCCTCAAAAATGATGAAAAACGACGTGCTATAGTATGCCATACGATATGGGCTATAGCCCATGGTCAAAAATGATGAAAAACAAGGATTTTTTTTTTCAAAAATTCAAAAAACGATGGGCTATAACCCAACTTTTTGAAATTTTGTTTTTTTTCAAATCCTCAAAAATGATGAAAAACGGCGTGCTATAGTATGCCATACGATATGGGCTATAGCCCATGGTCAAAAATGATGAAAAACGAGGATAAAAGAAAAATCAAAAATTCAAAAAACGATGGGCTATAACCCAACTTTTTGAAATTTTGAATTTTTTTCAAATCCTCAAAAATGATGAAAAACGGCGTGCTATAGTATGCCATACGATATGGGCTATAGCCCATGGTCAAAAATGATGAAAAACAAGGATATTTTTTTTTTCAAAAATTCAAAAAACGATGGGCTATAACCCAACTTTTTGAAATTTTGTTTTTTTTCAAATCCTCAAAAATGATGAAAAACGGCGTGCTATAGTATGCCATACGATATGGGCTATAGCCCATGGTCAAAAATGATGAAAAACGAGGATAAAAAAAAAATCAAAAATTCAAAAAACGATGGGCTATAACCCAACTTTTTGAAATTTTGAATTTTTTTCAAATCCTCAAAAATGATGAAAAACGGCGTGCTATAGTATGCCATACGATATGGGCTATAGCCCATGGTCAAAAATGATGAAAAACGAGGATAAAAAAAAATTCAGAAATTCAAAAAACGATGGGCTATAACCCAACTTTTTGAAATTTTGACTTTTTTTCAAATCCTCAAAAATGATGAAAAACGGCGTGCTATAGTATGCCATACGATAAGGGCTATAGCCCATGGTCAAAAATGATGAAAAACAAGGATATTTTTTTTTTCAAAAATTCAAAAAACGATGGGCTATAACCCAACTTTTTGAAATTTTGATTTTTTTTCAAATCCTCAAAAATGATGAAAAACGGCGTGCTATAGTATGCCATACGATATGGGCTATAGCCCATGGTCAAAAATGATGAAAAACGAGGATAAAAGAAAATTAAAAAATTCAAAAAACGATGGGCTATAACCCAACTTTTTGAAATTTTGAATTTTTTTCAAATCCTCAAAAATGATGAAAAACGGCGTGCTATAGTATGCCATACGATATGGGCTATAGCCCATGGTCAAAAATGATGAAAAACAAGGATATTTTTTTTTTCAAAAATTCAAAAAACGATGGGCTATAACCCAACTTTTTGAAATTTTGACTTTTTTTCAAATCCTCAAAAATGATGAAAAACTACGTGCTATAGTATGCCATACGATATGGGCTATAGCCCATGGTCAAAAATGATGAAAAACAAGGATATTTTTTTTTTCAAAAATTCAAAAAACGATGGGCTATAACCCAACTTTTTGAAATTTTGAATTTTTTTCAAATCCTCAAAAATGATGAAAAACGGCGTGCTATAGTATGCCATACGATATGGGCTATAGCCCATGGTCAAAAATGATGAAAAACGAGGATAAAAAAAAATCAAAAATTCAAAAAACGATGGGCTATAACCCAACTTTTTGAAATTTTGAATTTTTTTCAAATCCTCAAAAATGATGAAAAACGGCGTGCTATAGTATGCCATACGATATGGGCTATAGCCCATGGTCAAAAATGATGAAAAACGAGGATAAAAAAAAATCAAAAATTCAAAAAACGATGGGCTATAACCCAACTTTTTGAAATTTTGAATTTTTTTCAAATCCTCAAAAATGATGAAAAACGACGTGCTATAGTATGCCATACGATATGGGCTATAGCCCATGGTCAAAAATGATGAAAAACAAGGATTTTTTTTTTCAAAAATTCAAAAAACGATGGGCTATAACCCAACTTTTTGAAATTTTGTTTTTTTTCAAATCCTCAAAAATGATGAAAAACGGCGTGCTATAGTATGCCATACGATATGGGCTATAGCCCATGGTCAAAAATGATGAAAAACGAGGATAAAAAAAAAATCAAAAATTCAAAAAACGATGGGCTATAACCCAACTTTTTGAAATTTTGAATTTTTTTCAAATCCTCAAAAATGATGAAAAACGGCGTGCTATAGTATGCCATACGATATGGGCTATAGCCCATGGTCAAAAATGATGAAAAACGAGGATAAAAAAAAATCAAAAATTCAAAAAACGATGGGCTATAACCCAACTTTTTGAAATTTTGAATTTTTTTCAAATCCTCAAAAATGATGAAAAACGACGTGCTATAGTATGCCATACGATATGGGCTATAGCCCATGGTCAAAAATGATGAAAAACAAGGATTTTTTTTTTCAAAAATTCAAAAAACGATGGGCTATAACCCAACTTTTTGAAATTTTGTTTTTTTTCAAATCCTCAAAAATGATGAAAAACGGCGTGCTATAGTATGCCATACGATATGGGCTATAGCCCATGGTCAAAAATGATGAAAAACGAGGATAAAAAAAAAATCAAAAATTCAAAAAACGATGGGCTATAACCCAACTTTTTGAAATTTTGAATTTTTTTCAAATCCTCAAAAATGATGAAAAACGGCGTGCTATAGTATGCCATACGATATGGGCTATAGCCCATGGTCAAAAATGATGAAAAACGAGGATAAAAAAAAATTCAGAAATTCAAAAAACGATGGGCTATAACCCAACTTTTTGAAATTTTGACTTTTTTTCAAATCCTCAAAAATGATGAAAAACGGCGTGCTATAGTATGCCATACGATAAGGGCTATAGCCCATGGTCAAAAATGATGAAAAACAAGGATATTTTTTTTTTCAAAAATTCAAAAAACGATGGGCTATAACCCAACTTTTTGAAATTTTGATTTTTTTTCAAATCCTCAAAAATGATGAAAAACGGCGTGCTATAGTATGCCATACGATATGGGCTATAGCCCATGGTCAAAAATGATGAAAAACGAGGATAATTTTTTTTTTTAATTCAAAAAACGATGGGCTATAACCCAACTTTTTGAAATTTTGAATTTTTTTCAAATCCTCAAAAATGATGAAAAACGGCGTGCTATAGTATGCCATACGATATGGGCTATAGCCCATGGTCAAAAATGATGAAAAACGAGGATAAAAAAAAAATCAAAAATTCAAAAAACGATGGGCTATAACCCAACTTTTTGAAATTTTGAATTTTTTTCAAATCCTCAAAAATGATGAAAAACGGCGTGCTATAGTATGCCATACGATATGGGCTATAGCCCATGGTCAAAAATGATGAAAAACGAGGATAAAAAAAAATCAAAAATTCAAAAAACGATGGGCTATAACCCAACTTTTTGAAATTTTGAATTTTTTTCAAATCCTCAAAAATGATGAAAAACGACGTGCTATAGTATGCCATACGATATGGGCTATAGCCCATGGTCAAAAATGATGAAAAACAAGGATTTTTTTTTTCAAAAATTCAAAAAACGATGGGCTATAACCCAACTTTTTGAAATTTTGTTTTTTTTCAAATCCTCAAAAATGATGAAAAACGGCGTGCTATAGTATGCCATACGATATGGGCTATAGCCCATGGTCAAAAATGATGAAAAACGAGGATAAAAAAAAAATCAAAAATTCAAAAAACGATGGGCTATAACCCAACTTTTTGAAATTTTGAATTTTTTTCAAATCCTCAAAAATGATGAAAAACGGCGTGCTATAGTATGCCATACGATATGGGCTATAGCCCATGGTCAAAAATGATGAAAAACGAGGATAAAAAAAAATTCAGAAATTCAAAAAACGATGGGCTATAACCCAACTTTTTGAAATTTTGACTTTTTTTCAAATCCTCAAAAATGATGAAAAACGGCGTGCTATAGTATGCCATACGATAAGGGCTATAGCCCATGGTCAAAAATGATGAAAAACAAGGATATTTTTTTTTTCAAAAATTCAAAAAACGATGGGCTATAACCCAACTTTTTGAAATTTTGATTTTTTTTCAAATCCTCAAAAATGATGAAAAACGGCGTGCTATAGTATGCCATACGATATGGGCTATAGCCCATGGTCAAAAATGATGAAAAACGAGGATAATTTTTTTTTTTTAATTCAAAAAACGATGGGCTATAACCCAACTTTTTGAAATTTTGAATTTTTTTCAAATCCTCAAAAATGATGAAAAACGGCGTGCTATAGTATGCCATACGATATGGGCTATAGCCCATGGTCAAAAATGATGAAAAACGAGGATAAAAAAAAATTCAGAAATTCAAAAAACGATGGGCTATAACCCAACTTTTTGAAATTTTGACTTTTTTTCAAATCCTCAAAAATGATGAAAAACGGCGTGCTATAGTATGCCATACGATAAGGGCTATAGCCCATGGTCAAAAATGATGAAAAACAAGGATATTTGTTTTTTCAAAAATTCAAAAAACGATGGGCTATAACCCAACTTTTTGAAATTTTGATTTTTTTTCAAATCCTCAAAAATGATGAAAAACGGCGTGCTATAGTATGCCATACGATATGGGCTATAGCCCATGGTCAAAAATGATGAAAAACGAGGATAAATTTTTTTTTCAAAAATTCAAAAAACGATGGGCTATAACCCAACTTTTTGAAATTTTGAATTTTTTTCAAATCCTCAAAAATGATGAAAAACGGCGTGCTATAGTATGCCATACGATAAGGGCTATAGCCCATGGTCAAAAATGATGAAAAACAAGGATATTTGTTTTTTCAAAAATTCAAAAAACGATGGGCTATAACCCAACTTTTTGAAATTTTGATTTTTTTTCAAATCCTCAAAAATGATGAAAAACGGCGTGCTATAGTATGCCATACGATATGGGCTATAGCCCATGGTCCAAAATGATGAAAAACGAGGACAAAAAAAATCAAAATTTCAAAAAGCATGGGCTATAACCCATCGTTTTTTTCATTTTTTCCTTTTTTTCAAATCCTCAAAAATGATGAAAAACAGCGTGCTATAGTATGCCGTACGATATGGGCTATATAGCCCATGGTCAAAAATGATGAAAAACGAGGATAAAAAAAAAAATCAAAAATTCAAAAAACGATCAGCTATAACCCAACTTTTTGAAATTTTGTTTTTTTTTCAAATCCTCAAAAGATGAAAAACGGCGTGCTATAGTATGCCATACGATATGGGCTATAGCCCATGGTCAAAAATGATGAAAAACGAGGATAATTGTTTTTTTCAAAAATTCAAAAAACGATGGGCTATAACCCAACTTTTTGAAATTTTGATTTTTTTTCAATTCCTCAAAAACGATGAAAAACGGCGTGCTATAGTATGCCATACGATATGGGCTATAGCCCATGGTCAAAAATGATGAAAAACGAGGATAAAAAAAAAATTCAAAAAACGATGGGCTATAACCCAACTTTTTGAAATTTTGAATTTTTTTCAAATCCTCAAAAATGATGAAAAACGGCGTGCTATAGTATGCCATACGATATGGGCTATAGCCCATGGTCAAAAATGATGAAAAACGAGGATAATGTTTTTTTTCAAAAATTCAAAAAACAATGGGCTATAACCCAACTTTTTGAAATTTTGCCTTTTTTTCAAATCCTCAAAAATGATGAAAAACGGCGTGCTATAGTATGCCATACGATATGGGCTATAGCCCATGGTCAAAAATGATGAAAAACGAGGATATTTTTTTTTTTCAAAAATTAAAAAAACGATGGGCTATAGCCCAACTTTTTGAAATTTTGATTTTTTTTCAAATCCTCAAAAATGATGAAAAACGGCGTGCTATAGTATGCCATACGATATGGGCTATAGCCCATGGTCAAAAATGATGAAAAACGAGGATAATTATTTTTTTCAAAAATTCAAAAAACGATGGGCTATAACCCAACTTTTTGAAATTTTGATTTTTTTTCAAATCCTCAAAAATGATGAAAAACGGCGTGCTATAGTATGCCATACGATATGGGCTATAGCCCATGGTCAAAAATGATGAAAAACGAGGATAAAAAAAAATTCAGAAATTCAAAAAACGATGGGCTATAACCCAACTTTTTGAAATTTTGACTTTTTTTCAAATCCTCAAAAATGATGAAAAACGGCGTGCTATAGTATGCCATACGATATGGGCTATAGCCCATGGTCAAAAATGATGAAAAACAAGGATATTTTTTTTTTCAAAAATTCAAAAAACGATGGGCTATAACCCAACTTTTTGAAATTTTGATTTTTTTTCAAATCCTCAAAAATGATGAAAAACGGCGTGCTATAGTATGCCATACGATATGGGCTATAGCCCATGGTCAAAAATGATGAAAAACGAGGATAATCTTTTTTTTCAAAAATTCAAAAAACGATGGGCTATAACCCAACTTTTTGAAATTTTGATTTTTTTTCAAATCCTCAAAAATGATGAAAAACGGCGTGCTATAGTATGCCATACGATATGGGCTATAGCCCATGGTCAAAAATGATGAAAAACGAGGATAAAAAAAAATTCAGAAATTCAAAAAACGATGGGCTATAACCCAACTTTTTGAAATTTTGACTTTTTTTCAAATCCTCAAAAATGATGAAAAACGGCGTGCTATAGTATGCCATACGATATGGGCTATAGCCCATGGTCAAAAATGATGAAAAACAAGGATATTTTTTTTTTCAAAAATTCAAAAAACGATGGGCTATAACCCAACTTTTTGAAATTTTGATTTTTTTTCAAATCCTCAAAAATGATGAAAAACGGCGTGCTATAGTATGCCATACGATATGGGCTATAGCCCATGGTCAAAAATGATGAAAAACGAGGATAATCTTTTTTTTCAAAAATTCAAAAAACGATGGGCTATAACCCAACTTTTTGAAATTTTGAATTTTTTTCAAATCCTCAAAAATGATGAAAAACGGCGTGCTATAGTATGCCATACGATATGGGCTATAGCCCATGGTCAAAAATGATGAAAAACGAGGATAAAAAAAAATTCAGAAATTCAAAAAACGATGGGCTATAACCCAACTTTTTGAAATTTTGACTTTTTTTCAAATCCTCAAAAATGATGAAAAACGGCGTGCTATAGTATGCCATACGATATGGGCTATAGCCCATGGTCAAAAATGATGAAAAACAAGGATATTTTTTTTTCAAAAATTCAAAAAACGATGGGCTATAACCCAACTTTTTGAAATTTAGATTTTTTTTCAAATCCTCAAAAATGATGAAAAACGGCGTGCTATAGTATGCCATACGATATGGGCTATAGCCCATGGTCAAAAATGATGAAAAACGAGGATAAAAGAAAATTCAAAAATTCAAAAAACGATGGGCTATAACCCAACTTTTTGAAATTTTGAATTTTTTTCAAATCCTCAAAAATGATGAAAAACGGCGTGCTATAGTATGCCATACGATATGGGCTATAGCCCATGGTCAAAAATGATGAAAAACAAGGATATTTTTTTTTTCAAAAATTCAAAAAACGATGGGCTATAACCCAACTTTTTGAAATTTTGACTTTTTTTCAAATCCTCAAAAATGATGAAAAACTACGTGCTATAGTATGCCATACGATATGGGCTATAGCCCATGGTCAAAAATGATGAAAAACAAGGATATTTTTTTTTTCAAAAATTCAAAAAACGATGGGCTATAACCCAACTTTTTGAAATTTTGAATTTTTTTCAAATCCTCAAAAATGATGAAAAACGGCGTGCTATAGTATGCCATACGATATGGGCTATAGCCCATGGTCAAAAATGATGAAAAACGAGGATAAAAAAAAATCAAAAATTCAAAAAACGATGGGCTATAACCCAACTTTTTGAAATTTTGAATTTTTTTCAAATCCTCAAAAATGATGAAAAACGGCGTGCTATAGTATGCCATACGATATGGGCTATAGCCCATGGTCAAAAATGATGAAAAACGAGGATAAAAAAAAATCAAAAATTCAAAAAACGATGGGCTATAACCCAACTTTTTGAAATTTTGAATTTTTTTCAAATCCTCAAAAATGATGAAAAACGACGTGCTATAGTATGCCATACGATATGGGCTATAGCCCATGGTCAAAAATGATGAAAAACAAGGATTTTTTTTTTCAAAAATTCAAAAAACGATGGGCTATAACCCAACTTTTTGAAATTTTGTTTTTTTTCAAATCCTCAAAAATGATGAAAAACGGCGTGCTATAGTATGCCATACGATATGGGCTATAGCCCATGGTCAAAAATGATGAAAAACGAGGATAAAAAAAAAATCAAAAATTCAAAAAACGATGGGCTATAACCCAACTTTTTGAAATTTTGAATTTTTTTCAAATCCTCAAAAATGATGAAAAACGGCGTGCTATAGTATGCCATACGATATGGGCTATAGCCCATGGTCAAAAATGATGAAAAACGAGGATAAAAAAAAATCAAAAATTCAAAAAACGATGGGCTATAACCCAACTTTTTGAAATTTTTAATTTTTTTCAAATCCTCAAAAATGATGAAAAACGACGTGCTATAGTATGCCATACGATATGGGCTATAGCCCATGGTCAAAAATGATGAAAAACAAGGATTTTTTTTTTCAAAAATTCAAAAAACGATGGGCTATAACCCAACTTTTTGAAATTTTGTTTTTTTTCAAATCCTCAAAAATGATGAAAAACGGCGTGCTATAGTATGCCATACGATATGGGCTATAGCCCATGGTCAAAAATGATGAAAAACGAGGATAAAAAAAAAATCAAAAATTCAAAAAACGATGGGCTATAACCCAACTTTTTGAAATTTTGAATTTTTTTCAAATCCTCAAAAATGATGAAAAACGGCGTGCTATAGTATGCCATACGATATGGGCTATAGCCCATGGTCAAAAATGATGAAAAACGAGGATAAAAAAAAATTCAGAAATTCAAAAAACGATGGGCTATAACCCAACTTTTTGAAATTTTGACTTTTTTTCAAATCCTCAAAAATGATGAAAAACGGCGTGCTATAGTATGCCATACGATAAGGGCTATAGCCCATGGTCAAAAATGATGAAAAACAAGGATATTTTTTTTTTCAAAAATTCAAAAAACGATGGGCTATAACCCAACTTTTTGAAATTTTGATTTTTTTTCAAATCCTCAAAAATGATGAAAAACGGCGTGCTATAGTATGCCATACGATATGGGCTATAGCCCATGGTCAAAAATGATGAAAAACGAGGATAAAAGAAAATTCAAAAATTCAAAAAACGATGGGCTATAACCCAACTTTTTGAAATTTTGAATTTTTTTCAAATCCTCAAAAATGATGAAAAACGGCGTGCTATAGTATGCCATACGATATGGGCTATAGCCCATGGTCAAAAATGATGAAAAACAAGGATATTTTTTTTTTCAAAAATTCAAAAAACGATGGGCTATAACCCAACTTTTTGAAATTTTGACTTTTTTTCAAATCCTCAAAAATGATGAAAAACTACGTGCTATAGTATGCCATACGATATGGGCTATAGCCCATGGTCAAAAATGATGAAAAACAAGGATATTTTTTTTTTCAAAAATTCAAAAAACGATGGGCTATAACCCAACTTTTTGAAATTTTGAATTTTTTTCAAATCCTCAAAAATGATGAAAAACGGCGTGCTATAGTATGCCATACGATATGGGCTATAGCCCATGGTCAAAAATGATGAAAAACGAGGATAAAAAAAAATCAAAAATTCAAAAAACGATGGGCTATAACCCAACTTTTTGAAATTTTGAATTTTTTTCAAATCCTCAAAAATGATGAAAAACGGCGTGCTATAGTATGCCATACGATATGGGCTATAGCCCATGGTCAAAAATGATGAAAAACGAGGATAAAAAAAAATCAAAAATTCAAAAAACGATGGGCTATAACCCAACTTTTTGAAATTTTGAATTTTTTTCAAATCCTCAAAAATGATGAAAAACGACGTGCTATAGTATGCCATACGATATGGGCTATAGCCCATGGTCAAAAATGATGAAAAACAAGGATTTTTTTTTTCAAAAATTCAAAAAACGATGGGCTATAACCCAACTTTTTGAAATTTTGTTTTTTTTCAAATCCTCAAAAATGATGAAAAACGGCGTGCTATAGTATGCCATACGATATGGGCTATAGCCCATGGTCAAAAATGATGAAAAACGAGGATAAAAAAAAAATCAAAAATTCAAAAAACGATGGGCTATAACCCAACTTTTTGAAATTTTGAATTTTTTTCAAATCCTCAAAAATGATGAAAAACGGCGTGCTATAGTATGCCATACGATATGGGCTATAGCCCATGGTCAAAAATGATGAAAAACGAGGATAAAAAAAAATCAAAAATTCAAAAAACGATGGGCTATAACCCAACTTTTTGAAATTTTGAATTTTTTTCAAATCCTCAAAAATGATGAAAAACGACGTGCTATAGTATGCCATACGATATGGGCTATAGCCCATGGTCAAAAATGATGAAAAACAAGGATTTTTTTTTTCAAAAATTCAAAAAACGATGGGCTATAACCCAACTTTTTGAAATTTTGTTTTTTTTCAAATCCTCAAAAATGATGAAAAACGGCGTGCTATAGTATGCCATACGATATGGGCTATAGCCCATGGTCAAAAATGATGAAAAACGAGGATAAAAAAAAAATCAAAAATTCAAAAAACGATGGGCTATAACCCAACTTTTTGAAATTTTGAATTTTTTTCAAATCCTCAAAAATGATGAAAAACGGCGTGCTATAGTATGCCATACGATATGGGCTATAGCCCATGGTCAAAAATGATGAAAAACGAGGATAAAAAAAAATTCAGAAATTCAAAAAACGATGGGCTATAACCCAACTTTTTGAAATTTTGACTTTTTTTCAAATCCTCAAAAATGATGAAAAACGGCGTGCTATAGTATGCCATACGATAAGGGCTATAGCCCATGGTCAAAAATGATGAAAAACAAGGATATTTTTTTTTTCAAAAATTCAAAAAACGATGGGCTATAACCCAACTTTTTGAAATTTTGATTTTTTTTCAAATCCTCAAAAATGATGAAAAACGGCGTGCTATAGTATGCCATACGATATGGGCTATAGCCCATGGTCAAAAATGATGAAAAACAAGGATTTTTTTTTTCAAAAATTCAAAAAACGATGGGCTATAACCCAACTTTTTGAAATTTTGTTTTTTTTCAAATCCTCAAAAATGATGAAAAACGGCGTGCTATAGTATGCCATACGATATGGGCTATAGCCCATGGTCAAAAATGATGAAAAACGAGGATAAAAAAAAAATCAAAAATTCAAAAAACGATGGGCTATAACCCAACTTTTTGAAATTTTGAATTTTTTTCAAATCCTCAAAAATGATGAAAAACGGCGTGCTATAGTATGCCATACGATATGGGCTATAGCCCATGGTCAAAAATGATGAAAAACGAGGATAAAAAAAAATCAAAAATTCAAAAAACGATGGGCTATAACCCAACTTTTTGAAATTTTGAATTTTTTTCAAATCCTCAAAAATGATGAAAAACGACGTGCTATAGTATGCCATACGATATGGGCTATAGCCCATGGTCAAAAATGATGAAAAACAAGGATTTTTTTTTTCAAAAATTCAAAAAACGATGGGCTATAACCCAACTTTTTGAAATTTTGTTTTTTTTCAAATCCTCAAAAATGATGAAAAACGGCGTGCTATAGTATGCCATACGATATGGGCTATAGCCCATGGTCAAAAATGATGAAAAACGAGGATAAAAAAAAAATCAAAAATTCAAAAAACGATGGGCTATAACCCAACTTTTTGAAATTTTGAATTTTTTTCAAATCCTCAAAAATGATGAAAAACGGCGTGCTATAGTATGCCATACGATATGGGCTATAGCCCATGGTCAAAAATGATGAAAAACGAGGATAAAAAAAAATTCAGAAATTCAAAAAACGATGGGCTATAACCCAACTTTTTGAAATTTTGACTTTTTTTCAAATCCTCAAAAATGATGAAAAACGGCGTGCTATAGTATGCCATACGATAAGGGCTATAGCCCATGGTCAAAAATGATGAAAAACAAGGATATTTTTTTTTTCAAAAATTCAAAAAACGATGGGCTATAACCCAACTTTTTGAAATTTTGATTTTTTTTCAAATCCTCAAAAATGATGAAAAACGGCGTGCTATAGTATGCCATACGATATGGGCTATAGCCCATGGTCAAAAATGATGAAAAACGAGGATAATTTTTTTTTTTTAATTCAAAAAACGATGGGCTATAACCCAACTTTTTGAAATTTTGAATTTTTTTCAAATCCTCAAAAATGATGAAAAACGGCGTGCTATAGTATGCCATACGATATGGGCTATAGCCCATGGTCAAAAATGATGAAAAACGAGGATAAAAAAAAATTCAGAAATTCAAAAAACGATGGGCTATAACCCAACTTTTTGAAATTTTGACTTTTTTTCAAATCCTCAAAAATGATGAAAAACGGCGTGCTATAGTATGCCATACGATAAGGGCTATAGCCCATGGTCAAAAATGATGAAAAACAAGGATATTTGTTTTTTCAAAAATTCAAAAAACGATGGGCTATAACCCAACTTTTTGAAATTTTGATTTTTTTTCAAATCCTCAAAAATGATGAAAAACGGCGTGCTATAGTATGCCATACGATATGGGCTATAGCCCATGGTCAAAAATGATGAAAAACGAGGATAATTTTTTTTTTCAAAAATTCAAAAAACGATGGGCTATAACCCAACTTTTTGAAATTTTGAATTTTTTTCAAATCCTCAAAAATGATGAAAAACGGCGTGCTATAGTATGCCATACGATATGGGCTATAGCCCATGGTCAAAAATAATGAAAAACGAGGATAATTTTTTTTTTCAAAAATTCAAAAAACGATGGGCTATAACCCAACTTTTTGAAATTTTGAATTTTTTTCAAATCCTCAAAAATGATGAAAAACGGCGTGCTATAGTATGCCATACGATATGGGCTATAGCCCATGGTCAAAAATTATGAAAAACGAGGATAAATTTTTTTTCAGAAATTCAAAAAACGATGGGCTATAACCCAACTTTTTGAAATTTTGACTTTTTTTCAAATCCTCAAAAATGATGAAAAACGGCGTGCTATAGTATGCCATACGATAAGGGCTATAGCCCATGGTCAAAAATGATGAAAAACAAGGATATTTTTTTTTTCAAAAATTCAAAAAACGATGGGCTATAACCCAACTTTTTGAAATTTTGATTTTTTTTCAAATCCTCAAAAATGATGAAAAACGGCGTGCTATAGTATGCCATACGATATGGGCTATAGCCCATGGTCAAAAATGATGAAAAACGAGGATAATTTTTTTTTTTTAATTCAAAAAACGATGGGCTATAACCCAACTTTTTGAAATTTTGAATTTTTTTCAAATCCTCAAAAATGATGAAAAACGGCGTGCTATAGTATGCCATACGATATGGGCTATAGCCCATGGTCAAAAATGATGAAAAACGAGGATAAAAAAAAATTCAGAAATTCAAAAAACGATGGGCTATAACCCAACTTTTTGAAATTTTGACTTTTTTTCAAATCCTCAAAAATGATGAAAAACGGCGTGCTATAGTATGCCATACGATAAGGGCTATAGCCCATGGTCAAAAATGATGAAAAACAAGGATATTTCTTTTTTCAAAAATTCAAAAAACGATGGGCTATAACCCAACTTTTTGAAATTTTGATTTTTTTTCAAATCCTCAAAAATGATGAAAAACGGCGTGCTATAGTATGCCATACGATATGGGCTATAGCCCATGGTCAAAAATGATGAAAAACGAGGATAATTTTTTTTTCAAAAATTCAAAAAACGATGGGCTATAACCCAACTTTTTGAAATTTTGAATTTTTTTCAAATCCTCAAAAATGATGAAAAACGGCGTGCTATAGTATGCCATACGATATGGGCTATAGCCCATGGTCAAAAATGATGAAAAACGAGGATAAAAAAAAATTCAGAAATTCAAAAAACGATGGGCTATAACCCAACTTTTTGAAATTTTGACTTTTTTTTCAAATCCTCAAAAATGATGAAAAACAGCGTGCTATAGTATGCCATACGATATGGGCTATAGCCCATGGTCAAAAATGATGAAAAACAAGGATATTTTTTTTTTCAAAAATTCAAAAAACGATGGGCTATAACCCAACTTTTTGAAATTTTGATTTTTTTTCAAATCCTCAAAAATGATGAAAAACGGCGTGCTATAGTATGCCATACGATATGGGCTATAGCCCATGGTCAAAAATGATGAAAAACAAGGATAAAAGAAAATTCAAAAATTCAAAAAACGATGGGCTATAACCCAACTTTTTGAAATTTTGAATTTTTTTCAAATCCTCAAAAATGATGAAAAACGGCGTGCTATAGTATGCCATACGATATGGGCTATAGCCCATGGTCAAAAATGATGAAAAACGAGGATAAAAAAAAATTCAGAAATTCAAAAAACGATGGGCTATAACCCAACTTTTTGAAATTTTGACTTTTTTTTCAAATCCTCAAAAATGATGAAAAACAGCGTGCTATAGTATGCCATACGATATGGGCTATAGCCCATGGTCAAAAATGATGAAAAACAAGGATATTTTTTTTTTCAAAAATTCAAAAAACGATGGGCTATAACCCAACTTTTTGAAATTTTGAATTTTTTTCAAATCCTCAAAAATGATGAAAAACGGCGTGCTATAGTATGCCATACGATATGGGCTATAGCCCATGGTCAAAAATGATGAAAAACAAGGATATTTTTTTTTCCAAAAATTCAAAAAACGATGGGCTATAACCCAACTTTTTGAAATTTTGAATTTTTTCAAATCCTCAAAAATGATGAAAAACGGCGTGCTATAGTATGCCATACGATATGGGCTATAGCCCATGGTCAAAAATGATGAAAAACGAGGATAAAAAAAAATCAAAAATTCAAAAAACGATGGGCTATAACCCAACTTTTTGAAATTTTGAATTTTTTTCAAATCCTCAAAAATGATGAAAAACGGCGTGCTATAGTATGCCATACGATATGGGCTATAGCCCATGGTCAAAAATGATGAAAAACGAGGATAATATTTTTTTCAAAAATTCAAAAAACGATGGGCTATAACCCAACTTTTTGAAAATTTGAATTTTTTTCAAATCCTCAAAAATGATGAAAAACGGCGTGCTATAGTATGCCATACGATATGGGCTATAGCCCATGGTCAAAAATGATGAAAAACGAGGATAATTTTTTTTTCAGAAATTCAAAAAACGATGGGCTATAACCCAACTTTTTGAAATTTGACTTTTTTTCAAATCCTCAAAAATGATGAAAAACGGCGTGCTATAGTATGCCATACGATATGGGCTATAGCCCATGGTCAAAAATGATGAAAAACA
>NC_139705.1:50731573-50871610 GCF_964188405.1 Protomyctophum parallelum | reverse complement strand
TGAAAAACAAGGATATTTTTTTTTTCAAAAATTCAAAAAACGATGGGCTATAACCAACTTTTTGAAATTTTGAATTTTTTTCAAATCCTCAAAAATGATGAAAAACGACGTGCTATAGTATGCCATACGTTATGGGCTATAGCCCATGGTCAAAAATGATGAAAAACGAGGATAATTCTTTTTTTCAAAAATTCAAAAAACGATGGCTATAACCCAACTTTTTGAAATTTTGATTTTTTTCAAATCTCAAAAATGATGAAAAACGCGTGCTATAGTATGCCATACGATATGGGCTATAGCCCATGGTCAAAAATGATGAAAAACGAGGATAAAAAAAAAAATCAAAAATTCAAAAAACGATGGGCTATAACCCAACTTTTTGAAATTTTGAATTTTTTTCAAATCCTCAAAAATGATGAAAAACGGCGTGCTATAGTATGCCATACGATATGGGCTATAGCCCATGGTCAAAAATGATGAAAAACGAGGATAATATTTTTTTTCAAAAATTCAAAAAACGATGGGCTATAACCCAACTTTTGAAATTTTGATTTTTTTTCAAATCCTCAAAAATGATGAAAAACGGCGTGCTATAGTATGCCATACGATATGGGCTATAGCCCATGGTCAAAAATGATGAAAAACGAGGATAATTTTTTTTTCAGAAATTCAAAAAACGATGGGCTATAACCCAACTTTTTGAAATTTTGACTTTTTTTCAAATCCTCAAAAATGATGAAAAACGGCGTGCTATAGTATGCCATACGATATGGGCTATAGCCCATGGTCAAAAATGATGAAAAACAAGGATTTTTTTCTTTTTCAAAAATTCAAAAAACGATGGGCTATAACCCAACTTTTGAAATTTTGAATTTTTTCAAATCCTCAAAAATGATGAAAAACGACGTGCTATAGTATGCCATACGATATGGGCTATAGCCCATGGTCAAAAATGATGAAAAACGAGGATAATTCTTTTTTTCAAAAATTCAAAAAACGATGGGCTATAACCCAACTTTTTGAAATTTGAATTTTTTTCAAATCCTCAAAAATGATGAAAACGGCGTGCTATAGTATGCCATACGATATGGGCTATAGCCCATGGTCAAAAATGATGAAAAACAAGGATATTTATTTTTCAAAAATTCAAAAAACGATGGGCTATAACCCAACTTTTTGAAATTTTGAATTATTTTCAAATCCTCAAAAATTATGAAAAACGACGTGCTATAGTATGCCATACGATATGGGCTATAGCCCATGGTCAAAATGATGAAAAACGAGGATAATTCTTTTTTTCAAAAATTCAAAAAACGATGGGTTATACCAACTTTTTGAAATTTTGAATTTTTTTCAAATCCTCAAAAATGATGAAAAACGGCGTGCTATAGTATGCCATACGATATGGGCTATAGCCCATGGTCAAAAATGATGAAAAACGAGGATAATTTTTTTTTTCAAAATTCAAAAAACGATGGGCTATAACCCAACTTTTTGAAATTTTGAATTTTTTCAAATCCTCAAAATGATGAAAAACGGCGTGCTATAGTATGCCATACGATATGGGCTATAGCCCATGGTCAAAAATGATGAAAAACGAGGATAAAAAAAATTCAGAAATTCAAAAAACGATGGGCTATAACCCAACTTTTTGAAATTTTGACTTTTTTTCAAATCCTCAAAAATGATGAAAAACGGCGTGCTATAGTATGCCATACGATATGGGCTATAGCCCATGGTCAAAAATGATGAAAAACAAGGATATTTTTTTTTTCAAAAATTCAAAAAACGATGGGCTATAACCCAACTTTTTGAAATTTTGAATTTTTTTCAAATCCTCAAAAATGATGGAAAACGACGTGCTATAGTATGCCATACGATATGGGCTATAGCCCATGGTCAAAAATGATGAAAAACGAGGATAATTCTTTTTTTCAAAAATTCAAAAAACGATGGGCTATAACCCAACTTTTTGAAATTTTGAAATTTTTTCAAATCCTCAAAAATGATGAAAAACGACGTGCTATAGTATGCCATACGATATGGGCTATAGCCCATGGTCAAAAATGATGAAAAACGAGGATAATTCTTTTTTTCAAAAATTCAAAAAACGATGGGCTATAACCCAACTTTTTGAAATTTTGATTTTTTTTCAAATCCTCAAAAATGATGAAAAACGGCGTGCTATAGTATGCCATACGATATGGGCTATAGCCCATGGTCAAAAATGATGAAAAACGAGGATAAAAAAAAAATCAAAAATTCAAAAAACGATGGGCTATAACCCAACTTTTTGAAATTTTGAATTTTTTTCAAATCCTCAAAAATGATGAAAAACGGCGTGCTATAGTATGCCATACGATATGGGCTATAGCCCATGGTCAAAAATGATGAAAAACGAGGATAATATTTTTTTTCAAAAATTCAAAAAACGATGGGCTATAACCCAACTTTTTGAAATTTTGAATTTTTTTCAAATCCTCAAAAATGATGAAAAACGGCGTGCTATAGTATGCCATACGATATGGGCTATAGCCCATGGTCAAAAATGATGAAAAACGAGGATAACTTTTTTTTCAGAAATTCAAAAAACGATGGGCTATAACCCAACTTTTTGAAATTTTGACTTTTTTTCAAATCCTCAAAAATGATGAAAAACGGCGTGCTATAGTATGCCATACGATATGGGCTATAGCCCATGGTCAAAAATGATGAAAAACAAGGATTTTTTTCTTTTTCAAAAATTCAAAAAACGATGGGCTATAACCCAACTTTTTGAAATTTTGAATTTTTTTCAAATCCTCAAAAATGATGAAAAACGACGTGCTATAGTATGCCATACGATATGGGCTATAGCCCATGGTCAAAAATGATGAAAAACGAGGATAATTCTTTTTTTCAAAAATTCAAAAAACGATGGGCTATAACCCAACTTTTTGAAAATTTGAATTTTTTTCAAATCCTCAAAAATGATGAAAAACGGCGTGCTATAGTATGCCATACGATATGGGCTATAGCCCATGGTCAAAAATGATGAAAAACGAGGATTAAAAAAAATCAAAAATTCAAAAAACGATGGGCTATAACCCAACTTTTTGAAATTTTGAATTTTTTTCAAATCCTCAAAAATGATGAAAAACGGCGTGTTATAGTATGCCATACGATATGGGCTATAGCCCATGGTCAAAAATGATGAAAAACGAGGATAAAAGAAAATTCAAAAATTCAAAAAACGATGGGCTATAACCCAACTTTTTGAAATTTTGAATTTTTTTCAAATCCTCAAAAATGATGAAAAACGGCGTGCTATAGTATGCCATACGATATGGGCTATAGCCCATGGTCAAAAATGATGAAAAACAAGGATATTTATTTTTCAAAAATTCAAAAAACGATGGGCTATAACCCAACTTTTTGAAATTTTGAATTATTTTCAAATCCTCAAAAATTATGAAAAACGACGTGCTATAGTATGCCATACGATATGGGCTATAGCCCATGGTCAAAAATGATGAAAAACGAGGATAATTCTTTTTTTCAAAATTCAAAAACGATGGGTTATACCAACTTTTTGAAATTTTGAATTTTTTTCAAATCCTCAAAAATGATGAAAAACGGCGTGCTATAGTATGCCATACGATATGGGCTATAGCCCATGGTCAAAAATGATGAAAAACGAGGATAATTTTTTTTTTCAAAAATTCAAAAAACGATGGGCTATAACCCAACTTTTTGAAATTTTTAATTTTTTTCAAATCCTCAAAAATGATGAAAAACGGCGTGCTATAGTATGCCATACGATATGGGCTATAGCCCATGGTCAAAAATGATGAAAAACGAGGATAAAAAAAATTCAGAAATTCAAAAAACGATGGGCTATAACCCAACTTTTTGAAATTTTGACTTTTTTTCAAATCCTCAAAAATGATGAAAAACGGCGTGCTATAGTATGCCATACGATATGGGCTATAGCCCATGGTCAAAAATGATGAAAAACAAGGATATTTTTTTTTTCAAAAATTCAAAAAACGATGGGCTATAACCCAACTTTTTGAAATTTTGAATTTTTTTCAAATCCTCAAAAATGATGGAAAACGACGTGCTATAGTATGCCATACGATATGGGCTATAGCCCATGGTCAAAAATGATGAAAAACGAGGATAATTCTTTTTTTCAAAAATTCAAAAAACGATGGGCTATAACCCAACTTTTTGAAATTTTGAAATTTTTTCAAATCCTCAAAATGATGAAAAACGACGTGCTATAGTATGCCATACGATATGGGCTATAGCCCATGGTCAAAAATGATGAAAAACGAGGATAATTCTTTTTTTCAAAAATTCAAAAAACGATGGGCTATAACCCAACTTTTTGAAAATTTGAATTTTTTTCAAATCCTCAAAAATGATGAAAAACGGCGTGCTATAGTATGCCATACGATATGGGCTATAGCCCATGGTCAAAAATGATGAAAAACAAGGATTTTCTTTTTCAAAATTCAAAAAACGATGGGCTATAACCCAACTTTTTGAAATTTTGATTTTTTTTCAAATCCTCAAAAATGATGAAAAACGGCGTGCTATAGTATGCCATACGATATGGGCTATAGCCCATGGTCAAAAATGATGAAAAACGAGGATAATTTTTTTTTTCAAAAATTCAAAAAACGATGGGCTATAACCCAACTTTTTGAAATTTTGAATTTTTTTCAAATCCTCAAAAATGATGAAAAACGGCGTGCTATAGTATGCCATACGATATGGGCTATAGCCCATGGTCAAAAATGATGAAAAACGAGGATAAAAAAAAATTCAGAAATTCAAAAAACGATGGGCTATAACCCAACTTTTTGAAATTTTGACTTTTTTTCAAATCCTCAAAAATGATGAAAAACGGCGTGCTATAGTATGCCATACGATATGGGCTATAGCCCATGGTCAAAAATGATGAAAAACAAGGATATTCTTTTTTTCAAAAATTCAAAAAACGATGGGCTATAACCCAACTTTTTGAAATTTTGATTTTTTTTCAAATCCTCAAAAATGATGAAAAACGGCGTGCTATAGTATGCCATACGATATGGGCTATAGTCCATGGTCAAAAATGATGAAAAACGAGGATAAAAGAAAATTCAAAAATTCAAAAAACGATGGGCTATAACCCAACTTTTTGAAATTTTGAATTTTTTTCAAATCCTCAAAAATGATGAAAAACGGCGTGCTATAGTATGCCATACGATATGGGCTATAGCCCATGGTCAAAAATGATGAAAAACAAGGATATTTTTTTTTTCAAAAATTCAAAAAACGATGGGCTATAACCCAACTTTTTGAAATTTTGAATTTTTTTCAAATCCTCAAAAATGATGAAAAACGACGTGCTATAGTATGCCATACGATATGGGCTATAGCCCATGGTCAAAAATGATGAAAAACGAGGATAATTCTTTTTTTCAAAAATTCAAAAAACGATGGGCTATAACCCAACTTTTTGAAAATTTGAATTTTTTTCAAATCCTCAAAAATGATGAAAAACGGCGTGCTATAGTATGCCATACGATATGGGCTATAGCCCATGGTCAAAAATGATGAAAAACGAGGATAAAAAAAAAATCAAAAATTCAAAAAACGATGGGCTATAACCCAACTTTTTGAAATTTTGAATTTTTTTCAAATCCTCAAAAATGATGAAAAACGGCGTGCTATAGTATGCCATACGATATGGGCTATAGCCCATGGTCAAAAATGATGAAAAACAAGGATTTTTTTTTTTCAAAAATTCAAAAAACGATGGGCTATAACCCAACTTTTTGAAATTTTGAATTTTTTTCAAATCCTCAAAAATGATGAAAAACGACGTGCTATAGTATGCCATACGATATGGGCTATAGCCCATGGTCAAAAATGATGAAAAACGAGGATAAAAAAAAAAAAAAAATTCAAAAAACGATGGGCTATAACCCAACTTTTTGAATTTTTGATTTTTTTTCAAATCCTCAAAAATGATGAAAAACTGCGTGCTATAGTATGCCATACGATATGGGCTATAGCCCATGGTCAAAAATGATGAAAAACGAGGATAATTTTTTTTTTCAAAAATTCAAAAAACGATGGGCTATAACCCAACTTTTTGAAATTTTGAATTTTTTTCAAATCCTCAAAAATGATGAAAAACGGCGTGCTATAGTATGCCATACGATATGGGCTATAGCCCATGGTCAAAAATGATGAAAAACGAGGATAAAAAAAAAATCAGAAATTCAAAAAACGATGGGCTATAACCCAACTTTTTGAAATTTTGACTTTTTTTCAAATCCTCAAAAATGATGAAAAACGGCGTGCTATAGTATGCCATACGATATGGGCTATAGCCCATGGTCAAAAATGATGAAAAACAAGGATATTTCTTTTTTCAAAAATTCAAAAAACGATGGGTTATAACCCAACTTTTTGAAATTTTGAATTTTTTTCAAATCCTCAAAAATGATGAAAAACGACGTGCTATAGTATGCCATACGATATGGGCTATAGCCCATGGTCAAAAATGATGAAAAACGAGGATAATTCTTTTTTTCAAAAATTCAAAAAACGATGGGCTATAACCCAACTTTTTGAAATTTTGAATTTTTTTCAAATCCTCAAAAATGATGAAAAACGACGTGCTATAGTATGCCATACGATATGGGCTATAGCCCATGGTCAAAAATGATGAAAAACGAGGATAATTCTTTTTTTCAAAAATTCAAAAAACTATGGGCTATAACCCAACTTTTTGAAAATTTGAATTTTTTTCAAATCCTCAAAAATGATGAAAAACGGCGTGCTATAGTATGCCATACGATATGGGCTATAGCCCATGGTCAAAAATGATGAAAAACAAGGATTTTTTTTTTAAAAAATTCAAAAAACGATGGGCTATAACCCAACTTTTTGAAATTTTGATTTTTTTTCAAATCCTCAAAAATGATGAAAAACGGCGTGCTATAGTATGCCATACGATATGGGCTATAGCCCATGGTCAAAAATGATGAAAAACGAGGATAAAAAAAAAATCTAAAATTCAAAAAACGATGGGCTATAACCCAACTTTTTGAATTTTTGAATTTTTTTCAAATCCTCAAAAATGATGAAAAACGGCGTGCTATAGTATGCCATACGATATGCCAAACGGCCTGCTATAGTATGCCATACGATATGGGCTATAGCCCATGGTCAAAAATGATGAAAAACGAGGATAATTTTTTTTTTCAAAAATTCAAAAAACGATGGGCTATAACCCAACTTTTTGAAATTTAGAATTTTTTTCAAATCCTCAAAAATGATGAAAAACGGCGTGCTATAGTATGCCATACGATATGGGCTATAGCCCATGGTCAAAAATGATGAAAAACGAGGATAAAAGAAAATTCAAAAATTCAAAAAACGATGGGCTATAACCCAACTTTTTGAAATTTTGAATTTTTTTCAAATCCTCAAAAATGATGAAAAACGGCGTGCTATAGTATGCCATACGATATGGGCTATAGCCCATGGTCAAAAATGATGAAAAACAAGGATATTTTTTTTTTCAAAAATTCAAAAAACGATGGGCTATAACCCAACTTTTTGAAATTTTGAATTATTTTCAAATCCTCAAAAATGATGAAAAACGACGTGCTATAGTATGCCATACGATATGGGCTATAGCCCATGGTCAAAAATGATGAAAAACGAGGATAAAAAACAAATCAAAAATTCAAAAAACGATGGGCTATAACCCAACTTTTTGAAATTTTGATTTTTTTTCAAATCCTCAAAAATGATGAAAAATGGCGTGCTATAGTATGCCATACGATATGGGCTATAGCCCATGGTCAAAAATGATGAAAAACTAGGATAATTTTTTTTTCCAAAAATTCAAAAAACGATGGGCTATAACCCAACTTTTTGAAATTTTGACTTTTTTTCAAATCCTCAAAAATGATGAAAAACGGCGTGCTATAGTATGCCATACGATATGGGCTATAGCCCATGGTCAAAAATGATGAAAAACGAGGATAATTTTTTTTTTCAAAAATTCAAAAAACGATGGGCTATAACCCAACTTTTTGAAATTTTGAATTTTTTTCAAATCCTCAAAAATGATGAAAAACGGCGTGCTATAGTATGCCATACGATATGGGCTATAGCCCATGGTCAAAAATGATGAAAAACGAGGATAAAAAAAAAATCAGAAATTCAAAAAACGATGGGCTATAACCCAACTTTTTGAAATTTTGACTTTTTTTCAAATCCTCAAAAATGATGAAAAACGACGTGCTATAGTATGCCATACGATATGGGCTATAGCCCATGGTCAAAAATGATGAAAAACGAGGATAATTCTTTTTTTCAAAAATTCAAAAAACGATGGGTTATACCAACTTTTTGAAATTTTGAATTTTTTTCAAATCCTCAAAAATGATGAAAAACGGCGTGCTATAGTATGCCATACGATATGGGCTATAGCCCATGGTCAAAAATGATGAAAAACGAGGATAATTTTTTTTTTCAAAAATTCAAAAAACGATGGGCTATAACCCAACTTTTTGAAATTTTTAATTTTTTTCAAATCCTCAAAAATGATGAAAAACGGCGTGCTATAGTATGCCATACGATATGGGCTATAGCCCATGGTCAAAAATGATGAAAAACGAGGATAAAAAAAAATTCAGAAATTCAAAAAACGATGGGCTATAACCCAACTTTTTGAAATTTTGACTTTTTTTCAAATCCTCAAAAATGATGAAAAACGGCGTGCTATAGTATGCCATACGATATGGGCTATAGCCCATGGTCAAAAATGATGAAAAACAAGGATATTTTTTTTTTCAAAAATTCAAAAAACGATGGGCTATAACCCAACTTTTTGAAATTTTGAATTTTTTTCAAATCCTCAAAAATGATGGAAAACGACGTGCTATAGTATGCCATACGATATGGGCTATAGCCCATGGTCAAAAATGATGAAAAACGAGGATAATTCTTTTTTTCAAAAATTCAAAAAACGATGGGCTATAACCCAACTTTTTGAAATTTTGAAATTTTTTCAAATCCTCAAAAATGATGAAAAACGACGTGCTATAGTATGCCATACGATATGGGCTATAGCCCATGGTCAAAAATGATGAAAAACAAGGATTTTCTTTTTCAAAAATTCAAAAAACGATGGGCTATAACCCAACTTTTTGAAATTTTGATTTTTTTTCAAATCCTCAAAAATGATGAAAAACGGCGTGCTATAGTATGCCATACGATATGGGCTATAGCCCATGGTCAAAAATGATGAAAAACGAGGATAATTTTTTTTTTCAAAAATTCAAAAAACGATGGGCTATAACCCAACTTTTTGAAATTTTGAATTTTTTTCAAATCCTCAAAAATGATGAAAAACGGCGTGCTATAGTATGCCATACGATATGGGCTATAGCCCATGGTCAAAAATGATGAAAAACGAGGATAAAAAAAAATTCAGAAATTCAAAAAACGATGGGCTATAACCCAACTTTTTGAAATTTTGACTTTTTTTCAAATCCTCAAAAATGATGAAAAACGGCGTGCTATAGTATGCCATACGATATGGGCTATAGCCCATGGTCAAAAATGATGAAAAACAAGGATATTCTTTTTTTCAAAAATTCAAAAAACGATGGGCTATAACCCAACTTTTTGAAATTTTGATTTTTTTTCAAATCCTCAAAAATGATGAAAAACGGCGTGCTATAGTATGCCATACGATATGGGCTATAGTCCATGGTCAAAAATGATGAAAAACGAGGATAAAAGAAAATTCAAAAATTCAAAAAACGATGGGCTATAACCCAACTTTTTGAAATTTTGAATTTTTTTCAAATCCTCAAAAATGATGAAAAACGGCGTGCTATAGTATGCCATACGATATGGGCTATAGCCCATGGTCAAAAATGATGAAAAACAAGGATATTTTTTTTTTCAAAAATTCAAAAAACGATGGGCTATAACCCAACTTTTTGAAATTTTGAATTTTTTTCAAATCCTCAAAAATGATGAAAAACGACGTGCTATAGTATGCCATACGATATGGGCTATAGCCCATGGTCAAAAATGATGAAAAACGAGGATAATTCTTTTTTTCAAAAATTCAAAAAACGATGGGCTATAACCCAACTTTTTGAAAATTTGAATTTTTTTCAAATCCTCAAAAATGATGAAAAACGGCGTGCTATAGTATGCCATACGATATGGGCTATAGCCCATGGTCAAAAATGATGAAAAACGAGGATAAAAAAAAAATCAAAAATTCAAAAAACGATGGGCTATAACCCAACTTTTTGAAATTTTGAATTTTTTTCAAATCCTCAAAAATGATGAAAAACGGCGTGCTATAGTATGCCATACGATATGGGCTATAGCCATGGTCAAAAATGATGAAAAACAAGGATTTTTTTTTTTCAAAAATTCAAAAAACGATGGGCTATAACCCAACTTTTTGAAATTTTGAATTTTTTTCAAATCCTCAAAAATGATGAAAAACGACGTGCTATAGTATGCCATACGATATGGGCTATAGCCCATGGTCAAAAATGATGAAAAACGAGGATAAAAAAAAAAAAAAAATTCAAAAAACGATGGGCTATAACCCAACTTTTTGAATTTTTGATTTTTTTTCAAATCCTCAAAAATGATGAAAAACTGCGTGCTATAGTATGCCATACGATATGGGCTATAGCCCATGGTCAAAAATGATGAAAAACGAGGATAATTTTTTTTTTCAAAAATTCAAAAAACGATGGGCTATAACCCAACTTTTTGAAATTTTGAATTTTTTTCAAATCCTCAAAAATGATGAAAAACGGCGTGCTATAGTATGCCATACGATATGGGCTATAGCCCATGGTCAAAAATGATGAAAAACGAGGATAAAAAAAAAATCAGAAATTCAAAAAACGATGGGCTATAACCCAACTTTTTGAAATTTTGACTTTTTTTCAAATCCTCAAAAATGATGAAAAACGGCGTGCTATAGTATGCCATACGATATGGGCTATAGCCCATGGTCAAAAATGATGAAAAACAAGGATATTTCTTTTTTCAAAAATTCAAAAAACGATGGGTTATAACCCAACTTTTTGAAATTTTGAATTTTTTTCAAATCCTCAAAAATGATGAAAAACGACGTGCTATAGTATGCCATACGATATGGGCTATAGCCCATGGTCAAAAATGATGAAAAACGAGGATAATTCTTTTTTTCAAAAATTCAAAAAACGATGGGCTATAACCCAACTTTTTGAAATTTTGAATTTTTTTCAAATCCTCAAAAATGATGAAAAACGACGTGCTATAGTATGCCATACGATATGGGCTATAGCCCATGGTCAAAAATGATGAAAAACGAGGATAATTCTTTTTTTCAAAAATTCAAAAAACTATGGGCTATAACCCAACTTTTTGAAAATTTGAATTTTTTTCAAATCCTCAAAAATGATGAAAAACGGCGTGCTATAGTATGCCATACGATATGGGCTATAGCCCATGGTCAAAAATGATGAAAAACAAGGATTTTTTTTTTTAAAAATTCAAAAAACGATGGGCTATAACCCAACTTTTTGAAATTTTGATTTTTTTTCAAATCCTCAAAAATGATGAAAAACGGCGTGCTATAGTATGCCATACGATATGGGCTATAGCCCATGGTCAAAAATGATGAAAAACGAGGATAAAAAAAAAATCTAAAATTCAAAAAACGATGGGCTATAACCCAACTTTTTGAATTTTTGAATTTTTTTCAAATCCTCAAAAATGATGAAAAACGGCGTGCTATAGTATGCCATACGATATGCCAAACGGCCTGCTATAGTATGCCATACGATATGGGCTATAGCCCATGGTCAAAAATGATGAAAAACGAGGATAATTTTTTTTTTCAAAAATTCAAAAAACGATGGGCTATAACCCAACTTTTTGAAATTTAGAATTTTTTTCAAATCCTCAAAAATGATGAAAAACGGCGTGCTATAGTATGCCATACGATATGGGCTATAGCCCATGGTCAAAAATGATGAAAAACGAGGATAAAAGAAAATTCAAAAATTCAAAAAACGATGGGCTATAACCCAACTTTTTGAAATTTTGAATTTTTTTCAAATCCTCAAAAATGATGAAAAACGGCGTGCTATAGTATGCCATACGATATGGGCTATAGCCCATGGTCAAAAATGATGAAAAACAAGGATATTTTTTTTTTCAAAAATTCAAAAAACGATGGGCTATAACCCAACTTTTTGAAATTTTGAATTATTTTCAAATCCTCAAAAATGATGAAAAACGACGTGCTATAGTATGCCATACGATATGGGCTATAGCCCATGGTCAAAAATGATGAAAAACGAGGATAAAAAACAAATCAAAAATTCAAAAAACGATGGGCTATAACCCAACTTTTTGAAATTTTGATTTTTTTTCAAATCCTCAAAAATGATGAAAAATGGCGTGCTATAGTATGCCATACGATATGGGCTATAGCCCATGGTCAAAAATGATGAAAAACTAGGATAATTTTTTTTTCCAAAAATTCAAAAAACGATGGGCTATAACCCAACTTTTTGAAATTTTGACTTTTTTTCAAATCCTCAAAAATGATGAAAAACGGCGTGCTATAGTATGCCATACGATATGGGCTATAGCCCATGGTCAAAAATGATGAAAAACGAGGATAATTTTTTTTTTCAAAAATTCAAAAAACGATGGGCTATAACCCAACTTTTTGAAATTTTGAATTTTTTTCAAATCCTCAAAAATGATGAAAAACGGCGTGCTATAGTATGCCATACGATATGGGCTATAGCCCATGGTCAAAAATGATGAAAAACAAGGATATTTTTTTTTTCAAAAATTCAAAAAACGATGGGCTATAACCCAACTTTTTGAAATTTTGAATTTTTTTCAAATCCTCAAAAATGATGAAAAACGACGTGCTATAGTATGCCATACGATATGGGCTATAGCCCATGGTCAAAAATGATGAAAAACGAGGATAATTCTTTTTTTCAAAAATTCAAAAAACGATGGGCTATAACCCAACTTTTTGAAAATTTGAATTTTTTTCAAATCCTCAAAAATGATGAAAAACGGCGTGCTATAGTATGCCATACGATATGGGCTATAGCCCATGGTCAAAAATGATGAAAAACGAGGATAAAAAAAAAATCAAAAATTCAAAAAACGATGGGCTATAACCCAACTTTTTGAAATTTTGAATTTTTTTCAAATCCTCAAAAATGATGAAAAACGGCGTGCTATAGTATGCCATACGATATGGGCTATAGCCCATGGTCAAAAATGATGAAAAACAAGGATTTTTTTTTTTCAAAAATTCAAAAAACGATGGGCTATAACCCAACTTTTTGAAATTTTGAATTTTTTTCAAATCCTCAAAAATGATGAAAAACGACGTGCTATAGTATGCCATACGATATGGGCTATAGCCCATGGTCAAAAATGATGAAAAACGAGGATAAAAAAAAAAAAAAAATTCAAAAAACGATGGGCTATAACCCAACTTTTTGAAATTTTGATTTTTTTTCAAATCCTCAAAAATGATGAAAAACGGCGTGCTATAGTATGCCATACGATATGGGCTATAGTCCATGGTCAAAAATGATGAAAAACGAGGATAAAAGAAAATTCAAAAATTCAAAAAACGATGGGCTATAACCCAACTTTTTGAAATTTTGAATTTTTTTCAAATCCTCAAAAATGATGAAAAACGGCGTGCTATAGTATGCCATACGATATGGGCTATAGCCCATGGTCAAAAATGATGAAAAACAAGGATATTTTTTTTTTCAAAAATTCAAAAAACGATGGGCTATAACCCAACTTTTTGAAATTTTGAATTTTTTTCAAATCCTCAAAAATGATGAAAAACGACGTGCTATAGTATGCCATACGATATGGGCTATAGCCCATGGTCAAAAATGATGAAAAACGAGGATAATTCTTTTTTTCAAAAATTCAAAAAACGATGGGCTATAACCCAACTTTTTGAAAATTTGAATTTTTTTCAAATCCTCAAAAATGATGAAAAACGGCGTGCTATAGTATGCCATACGATATGGGCTATAGCCCATGGTCAAAAATGATGAAAAACGAGGATAAAAAAAAAATCAAAAATTCAAAAAACGATGGGCTATAACCCAACTTTTTGAAATTTTGAATTTTTTTCAAATCCTCAAAAATGATGAAAAACGGCGTGCTATAGTATGCCATACGATATGGGCTATAGCCCATGGTCAAAAATGATGAAAAACAAGGATTTTTTTTTTTCAAAAATTCAAAAAACGATGGGCTATAACCCAACTTTTTGAAATTTTGAATTTTTTTCAAATCCTCAAAAATGATGAAAAACGACGTGCTATAGTATGCCATACGATATGGGCTATAGCCCATGGTCAAAAATGATGAAAAACGAGGATAAAAAAAAAAAAAAAATTCAAAAAACGATGGGCTATAACCCAACTTTTTGAATTTTTGATTTTTTTTCAAATCCTCAAAAATGATGAAAAACTGCGTGCTATAGTATGCCATACGATATGGGCTATAGCCCATGGTCAAAAATGATGAAAAACGAGGATAATTTTTTTTTTCAAAAATTCAAAAAACGATGGGCTATAACCCAACTTTTTGAAATTTTGAATTTTTTTCAAATCCTCAAAAATGATGAAAAACGGCGTGCTATAGTATGCCATACGATATGGGCTATAGCCCATGGTCAAAAATGATGAAAAACGAGGATAAAAAAAAAATCAGAAATTCAAAAAACGATGGGCTATAACCCAACTTTTTGAAATTTTGACTTTTTTTCAAATCCTCAAAAATGATGAAAAACGGCGTGCTATAGTATGCCATACGATATGGGCTATAGCCCATGGTCAAAAATGATGAAAAACAAGGATATTTCTTTTTTCAAAAATTCAAAAAACGATGGGTTATAACCCAACTTTTTGAAATTTTGAATTTTTTTCAAATCCTCAAAAATGATGAAAAACGACGTGCTATAGTATGCCATACGATATGGGCTATAGCCCATGGTCAAAAATGATGAAAAACGAGGATAATTCTTTTTTTCAAAAATTCAAAAAACGATGGGCTATAACCCAACTTTTTGAAATTTTGAATTTTTTTCAAATCCTCAAAAATGATGAAAAACGACGTGCTATAGTATGCCATACGATATGGGCTATAGCCCATGGTCAAAAATGATGAAAAACGAGGATAATTCTTTTTTTCAAAAATTCAAAAAACTATGGGCTATAACCCAACTTTTTGAAAATTTGAATTTTTTTCAAATCCTCAAAAATGATGAAAAACGGCGTGCTATAGTATGCCATACGATATGGGCTATAGCCCATGGTCAAAAATGATGAAAAACAAGGATTTTTTTTTTAAAAAATTCAAAAAACGATGGGCTATAACCCAACTTTTTGAAATTTTGATTTTTTTTCAAATCCTCAAAAATGATGAAAAACGGCGTGCTATAGTATGCCATACGATATGGGCTATAGCCCATGGTCAAAAATGATGAAAAACGAGGATAAAAAAAAATCTAAAATTCAAAAAACGATGGGCTATAACCCAACTTTTTGAATTTTTGAATTTTTTTCAAATCCTCAAAAATGATGAAAAACGGCGTGCTATAGTATGCCATACGATATGCCAAACGGCCTGCTATAGTATGCCATACGATATGGGCTATAGCCCATGGTCAAAAATGATGAAAAACGAGGATAATTTTTTTTTTCAAAAATTCAAAAAACGATGGGCTATAACCCAACTTTTTGAAATTTAGAATTTTTTTCAAATCCTCAAAAATGATGAAAAACGGCGTGCTATAGTATGCCATACGATATGGGCTATAGCCCATGGTCAAAAATGATGAAAAACGAGGATAAAAGAAAATTCAAAAATTCAAAAAACGATGGGCTATAACCCAACTTTTTGAAATTTTGAATTTTTTTCAAATCCTCAAAAATGATGAAAAACGGCGTGCTATAGTATGCCATACGATATGGGCTATAGCCCATGGTCAAAAATGATGAAAAACAAGGATATTTTTTTTTTCAAAAATTCAAAAAACGATGGGCTATAACCCAACTTTTTGAAATTTTGAATTATTTTCAAATCCTCAAAAATGATGAAAAACGACGTGCTATAGTATGCCATACGATATGGGCTATAGCCCATGGTCAAAAATGATGAAAAACGAGGATAAAAAACAAATCAAAAATTCAAAAAACGATGGGCTATAACCCAACTTTTTGAAATTTTGATTTTTTTTCAAATCCTCAAAAATGATGAAAAATGGCGTGCTATAGTATGCCATACGATATGGGCTATAGCCCATGGTCAAAAATGATGAAAAACTAGGATAATTTTTTTTTCCAAAAATTCAAAAAACGATGGGCTATAACCCAACTTTTTGAAATTTTGACTTTTTTTCAAATCCTCAAAAATGATGAAAAACGGCGTGCTATAGTATGCCATACGATATGGGCTATAGCCCATGGTCAAAAATGATGAAAAACGAGGATAATTTTTTTTTTCAAAAATTCAAAAAACGATGGGCTATAACCCAACTTTTTGAAATTTTGAATTTTTTTCAAATCCTCAAAAATGATGAAAAACGGCGTGCTATAGTATGCCATACGATATGGGCTATAGCCCATGGTCAAAAATGATGAAAAACGAGGATAAAAAAAAAATCAGAAATTCAAAAAACGATGGGCTATAACCCAACTTTTGAAATTTTGACTTTTTTTCAAATCCTCAAAAATGATGAAAAACGGCGTGCTATAGTATGCCATACGATATGGGCTATAGCCCATGGTCAAAAATGATGAAAAACAAGGATATTTCTTTTTTCAAAAATTCAAAAAACGATGGGCTATAACCCAACTTTTTGAAATTTTGAATTTTTTTCAAATCCTCAAAAATGATGAAAAACGACGTGCTATAGTATGCCATACGATATGGGCTATAGCCCATGGTCAAAAATGATGAAAAACGAGGATAATTCTTTTTTTCAAAAATTCAAAAAACGATGGGCTATAACCCAACTTTTTGAAATTTTGAATTTTTTTCAAATCCTCAAAAATGATGAAAAACGACGTGCTATAGTATGCCATACGATATGGGCTATAGCCCATGGTCAAAAATGATGAAAAACGAGGATAATTCTTTTTTTCAAAAATTCAAAAAACTATGGGCTATAACCCAACTTTTTGAAAATTTGAATTTTTTTCAAATCCTCAAAAATGATGAAAAACGGCGTGCTATAGTATGCCATACGATATGGGCTATAGCCCATGGTCAAAAATGATGAAAAACAAGGATTTTTTTTTTTTAAATTCAAAAAACGATGGGCTATAACCCAACTTTTTGAAATTTTGATTTTTTTTCAAATCCTCAAAAATGATGAAAAACGGCGTGCTATAGTATGCCATACGATATGGGCTATAGCCCATGGTCAAAAATGATGAAAAACGAGGATAAAAAAAAAATCAAAAATTCAAAAAACGATGGGCTATAACCCAACTTTTTGAATTTTTGAATTTTTTTCAAATCCTCAAAAATGATGAAAAACGGCGTGCTATAGTATGCCATACGATATGCTAAACGGCCTGCTATAGTATGCCATACGATATGGGCTATAGCCCATGGTCAAAAATGATGAAAAACGAGGATAATTTTTTTTTTCAAAAATTCAAAAAACGATGGGCTATAACCCAACTTTTTGAAATTTAGAATTTTTTTCAAATCCTCAAAAATGATGAAAAACGGCGTGCTATAGTATGCCATACGATATGGGCTATAGCCCATGGTCAAAAATGATGAAAAACGAGGATAAAAGAAAATTCAAAAATTCAAAAAACGATGGGCTATAACCCAACTTTTTGAAATTTTGAATTTTTTTCAAATCCTCAAAAATGATGAAAAACGGCGTGCTATAGTATGCCATACGATATGGGCTATAGCCCATGGTCAAAAATGATGAAAAACAAGGATATTTTTTTTTTCAAAAATTCAAAAAACGATGGGCTATAACCCAACTTTTTGAAATTTTGAATTATTTTCAAATCCTCAAAAATGATGAAAAACGACGTGCTATAGTATGCCATACGATATGGGCTATAGCCCATGGTCAAAAATGATGAAAAACGAGGATAAAAAAAAAATCAAAAATTCAAAAAACGATGGGCTATAACCCAACTTTTTGAATTTTTGAATTTTTTTCAAATCCTCAAAAATGATGAAAAACGGCGTGCTATAGTATGCCATACGATATGCTAAACGGCCTGCTATAGTATGCCATACGATATGGGCTATAGCCCATGGTCAAAAATGATGAAAAACGAGGATAATTTTTTTTTTCAAAAATTCAAAAAACGATGGGCTATAACCCAACTTTTTGAAATTTAGAATTTTTTTCAAATCCTCAAAAATGATGAAAAACGGCGTGCTATAGTATGCCATACGATATGGGCTATAGCCCATGGTCAAAAATGATGAAAAACGAGGATAAAAGAAAATTCAAAAATTCAAAAAACGATGGGCTATAACCCAACTTTTTGAAATTTTGAATTTTTTTCAAATCCTCAAAAATGATGAAAAACGGCGTGCTATAGTATGCCATACGATATGGGCTATAGCCCATGGTCAAAAATGATGAAAAACAAGGATATTTTTTTTTTCAAAAATTCAAAAAACGATGGGCTATAACCCAACTTTTTGAAATTTTGAATTATTTTCAAATCCTCAAAAATGATGAAAAACGACGTGCTATAGTATGCCATACGATATGGGCTATAGCCCATGGTCAAAAATGATGAAAAACGAGGATAAAAAACAAATCAAAAATTCAAAAAACGATGGGCTATAACCCAACTTTTTGAAATTTTGATTTTTTTTCAAATCCTCAAAAATGATGAAAAATGGCGTGCTATAGTATGCCATACGATATGGGCTATAGCCCATGGTCAAAAATGATGAAAAACTAGGATAATTTTTTTTTCCAAAAATTCAAAAAACGATGGGCTATAACCCAACTTTTTGAAATTTTGACTTTTTTTCAAATCCTCAAAAATGATGAAAAACGGCGTGCTATAGTATGCCATACGATATGGGCTATAGCCCATGGTCAAAAATGATGAAAAACAAGGATATTTTTTTTTTCAAAAATTCAAAAAACGATGGGCTATAACCCAACTTTTTGAAATTTTGAATTTTTTTCAAATCCTCAAAAATGCTGAAAAACGGCGTGCTATAGTATGCCATACGATATGGGCTATAGCCCATGGTCAAAAATGATGAAAAACGAGGATATTTTTTTTTTCAAAAATTCAAAAAACGATGGGCTATAACCCAACTTTTTGAAATTTTGAATTTTTTTCAAATCCTCAAAAATGCTGAAAAACGGCGTGCTATAGTATGCCATACGATATGGGCTATAGCCCATGGTCAAAAATGATGAAAAACGAGGATAATTTTTTTTTTCAAAAATTCAAAAAACGATGGGCTATAACCCAACTTTTTGAAATTTTGATTTTTTTTTCAAATCCTCAAAAATGATGAAAAACGGCGTGCTATAGTATGCCATACGATATGGGCTATAGCCCATGGTCAAAAATGATGAAAAACGAGGATAATTTTTTTTTTCAAAAATTCAAAAAACGATGGGCTATAACCCAACTTTTTGAAATTTTGATTTTTTTTCAAATCCTCAAAAATGATGAAAAACGGCGTGCTATAGTATGCCATACGATATGGGCTATAGCCCATGGTCAAAAATGATGAAAAACGAGGATAAAAGAAAATTCAAAAATTCAAAAAACGATGGGCTATAACCCAACTTTTTGAAATTTTGAATTTTTTTCAAATCCTCAAAAATGATGAAAAACGACGTGCTATAGTATGCCATACGATATGGGCTATAGCCCATGGTCAAAAATGATGAAAAACAAGGATATTTTTTTTTTCAAAAATTCAAAAAACGATGGGCTATAACCCAACTTTTTGAAATTTTGAATTATTTTCAAATCCTCAAAAATGATGAAAAACGACGTGCTATAGTATGCCATACGATATGGGCTATAGCCCATGGTCAAAAATGATGAAAAACGAGGATAAAAAACAAATCAAAAATTCAAAAAACGATGGGCTATAACCCAACTTTTTGAAATTTTGATTTTTTTTCAAATCCTCAAAAATGATGAAAAATGGCGTGCTATAGTATGCCATACGATATGGGCTATAGCCCATGGTCAAAAATGATGAAAAACTAGGATAATTTTTTTTCCCAAAAATTCAAAAAACGATGGGCTATAACCCAACTTTTTGAAATTTTGACTTTTTTTCAAATCCTCAAAAATGATGAAAAACGGCGTGCTATAGTATGCCATACGATATGGGCTATAGCCCATGGTCAAAAATGATGAAAAACAAGGATATTTTTTTTTTCAAAAATTCAAAAAACGATGGGCTATAACCCAACTTTTTGAAATTTTGATTTTTTTTCAAATCCTCAAAAATGATGAAAAACGGCGTGCTATAGTATGCCATACGATATGGGCTATAGCCCATGGTCAAAAATGATGAAAAACGAGGATAAAAGAAAATTCAAAAATTCAAAAAACGATGGGCTATAACCCAACTTTTTGAAATTTTGAATTTTTTTCAAATCCTCAAAAATGCTGAAAAACGGCGTGCTATAGTATGCCATACGATATGGGCTATAGCCCATGGTCAAAAATGATGAAAAACGAGGATAATTTTTTTTTTCAAAAATTCAAAAAACAATGGGCTATAACCCAACTTTTTGAAATTTTGATTTTTTTTTCAAATCCTCAAAAATGATGAAAAACGGCGTGCTATAGTATGCCATACGATATGGGCTATAGCCCATGGTCAAAAATGATGAAAAACGAGGATAATTTTTTTTTTCAAAAATTCAAAAAACGATGGGCTATAACCCAACTTTTTGAAATTTTGATTTTTTTTCAAATCCTCAAAAATGATGAAAAACGGCGTGCTATAGTATGCCATACGATATGGGCTATAGCCCATGGTCAAAAATGATGAAAAACGAGGATAAAAGAAAATTCAAAAATTCAAAAAACGATGGGCTATAACCCAACTTTTTGAAATTTTGAATTTTTTTCAAATCCTCAAAAATGATGAAAAACGACGTGCTATAGTATGCCATACGATATGGGCTATAGCCCATGGTCAAAAATGATGAAAAACGAGGATAATTCTTTTTTTCAAAAATTCAAAAAACGATGGGCTATAACCCAACTTTTTGAAATTTTGATTTTTTTTCAAATCCTCAAAAATGATGAAAAACGGCGTGCTATAGTATGCCATACGATATGGGCTATAGCCCATGGTCAAAAATGATGAAAAACGAGGATAAATTTTTTTTCAGAAATTCAAAAAACGATGGGCTATAACCCAACTTTTTGAAATTTTGACTTTTTTTCAAATCCTCAAAAATGATGAAAAACGGCGTGCTATAGTATGCCATACGATATGGGCTATAGCCCATGGTCAAAAATGATGAAAAACAAGGATATTTCTTTTTTCAAAAATTCAAAAAACGATGGGCTATAACCCAACTTTTTTAAATTTAGATTTTTTTTCAAATCCTCAAAAATGATGAAAAACGGCGTGCTATAGTATGCCATACGATATGGGCTATAGCCCATGGTCAAAAATGATGAAAAACGAGGATAATTTTTTTTTTCAAAAATTCAAAAAACGATGGGCTATAACCCAACTTTTTGAAATTTTGAATTTTTTTCAAATCCTCAAAAATGATGAAAAACGGCGTGCTATAGTATGCCATACGATATGGGCTATAGCCCATGGTCAAAAATGATGAAAAACGAGGATAAAAAAAAATTCAGAAATTCAAAAAACGATGGGCTATAACCCAACTTTTTGAAATTTTGACTTTTTTTCAAATCCTCAAAAATGATGAAAAACGGCGTGCTATAGTATGCCATACGATATGGGCTATAGCCCATGGTCAAAAATGATGAAAAACGAGGATAAAAAAAAATTCAGAAATTCAAAAAACGATGGGCTATAACCCAACTTTTTGAAATTTTGACTTTTTTTCAAATCCTCAAAAATGATGAAAAACGGCGTGCTATAGTATGCCATACGATATGGGCTATAGCCCATGGTCAAAAATGATGAAAAACAAGGATTTTCTTTTTTCAAAAATTCAAAAAACGATGGGCTATAACCCAACTTTTTGAAATTTTGAATTTTTTTCAAATCCTCAAAAATGATGAAAAACGGCGTGCTATAGTATGCCATACGATATGGGCTATAGTCCATGGTCAAAAATGATGAAAAACGAGGATAAAAAAAAATTCAGAAATTCAAAAAACGATGGGCTATAACCCAACTTTTTGAAATTTTGACTTTTTTTCAAATCCTCAAAAATGATGAAAAACGGCGTGCTATAGTATGCCATACGATATGGGCTATAGCCCATGGTCAAAAATGATGAAAAACAAGGATATTTTTTTTTCAAAAATTCAAAAAACGATGGGCTATAACCCAACTTTTTGAAATTTTGATTTTTTTTTCAAATCCTCAAAAATGATGAAAAACGGCGTGCTATAGTATGCCATACGATATGGGCTATAGCCCATGGTCAAAAATGATGAAAAACGAGGATAAAAAAAAAATCAGAAATTCAAAAAACGATGGGCTATAACCCAACTTTTTGAAATTTTGACTTTTTTTCAAATCCTCAAAAATGATGAAAAACGGCGTGCTATAGTATGCCATACGATATGGGCTATAGCCCATGGTCAAAAATGATGAAAAACAAGGATTTTCTTTTTTCAAAAATTCAAAAAACGATGGGCTATAACCCAACTTTTTGAAATTTTGAATTTTTTTCAAATCCTCAAAAATGATGAAAAACGGCGTGCTATAGTATGCCATACGATATGGGCTATAGTCCATGGTCAAAAATGATGAAAAACGAGGATAAAAGAAAATTCAAAAATTCAAAAAACAATGGGCTATAACCCAACTTTTTGAAATTTTGAATTTTTTTCAAATCCTCAAAAATGATGAAAAACGGCGTGCTATAGTATGCCATACGATATGGGCTATAGCCCATGGTCAAAAATGATGAAAAACAAGGATATTTTTTTTTTCAAAAATTAAAAAAACGATGGGCTATAACCCAACTTTTTGAAATTTTTAATTTTTTTCAAATCCTCAAAAATGATGAAAAACGGCGTGCTATAGTATGCCATACGATATGGGCTATAGCCCATGGTCAAAAATGATGAAAAACAAGGATATTTTTTTTTTCAAAAATTCAAAAAACGATGGGCTATAACCCAACTTTTTTAAATTTAGATTTTTTTTCAAATCCTCAAAAATGATGAAAAACGGCGTGCTATAGTATGCCATACGATATGGGCTATAGCCCATGGTCAAAAATGATGAAAAACGAGGATAATTTTTTTTTTCAAAAATTCAAAAAACGATGGGCTATAACCCAACTTTTTGAAATTTTGAATTTTTTTCAAATCCTCAAAAATGATGAAAAACGGCGTGCTATAGTATGCCATACGATATGGGCTATAGCCCATGGTCAAAAATGATGAAAAACGAGGATAAAAAAAAATTCAGAAATTAAAAAAACGATGGGCTATAACCCAACTTTTTGAAATTTTGACTTTTTTTCAAATCCTCAAAAATGATGAAAAACGGCGTGCTATAGTATGCCATACGATATGGGCTATAGCCCATGGTCAAAAATGATGAAAAACGAGGATAAAAAAAAAATCAGAAATTCAAAAAACGATGGGCTATAACCCAACTTTTTGAAATTTTGACTTTTTTTCAAATCCTCAAAAATGATGAAAAACGGCGTGCTATAGTATGCCATACGATATGGGCTATAGCCCATGGTCAAAAATGATGAAAAACAAGGATTTTCTTTTTTCAAAAATTCAAAAAACGATGGGCTATAACCCAACTTTTTGAAATTTTGAATTTTTTTCAAATCCTCAAAAATGATGAAAAACGGCGTGCTATAGTATGCCATACGATATGGGCTATAGTCCATGGTCAAAAATGATGAAAAACGAGGATAATTTTTTTTTCAGAAATTCAAAAAACGATGGGCTATAACCCAACTTTTTGAAATTTTGACTTTTTTTCAAATCCTCAAAAATGATGAAAAACGGCGTGCTATAGTATGCCATACGATATGGGCTATAGCCCATGGTCAAAAATGATGAAAAACAAGGATATTTTTTTTTTCAAAAATTCAAAAAACGATGGGCTATAACCCAACTTTTTGAAATTTTGATTTTTTTTCAAATCCTCAAAAATGATGAAAAACGGCGTGCTATAGTATGCCATACGATATGGGCTATAGCCCATGGTCAAAAATGATGAAAAACGAGGATAAAAAAAAATTCAGAAATTCAAAAAACGATGGGCTATAACCCAACTTTTTGAAATTTTGACTTTTTTTCAAATCCTCAAAAATGATGAAAAACGGCGTGCTATAGTATGCCATACGATATGGGCTATAGCCCATGGTCAAAAATGATGAAAAACAAGGATTTTCTTTTTTCAAAAATTCAAAAAACGATGGGCTATAACCCAACTTTTTGAAATTTTGAATTTTTTTCAAATCCTCAAAAATGATGAAAAACGGCGTGCTATAGTATGCCATACGATATGGGCTATAGTCCATGGTCAAAAATGATGAAAAACGAGGATAAAAGAAAATTCAAAAATTCAAAAAACAATGGGCTATAACCCAACTTTTTGAAAATTTGAATTTTTTTCAAATCCTCAAAAATGATGAAAAACGGCGTGCTATAGTATGCCATACGATATGGGCTATAGCCCATGGTCAAAAATGATGAAAAACAAGGATATTTTTTTTTTCAAAAATTAAAAAAACGATGGGCTATAACCCAACTTTTTGAAATTTTTAATTTTTTTCAAATCCTCAAAAATGATGAAAAACGACGTGCTATAGTATGCCATACGATATGGGCTATAGCCCATGGTCAAAAATGATGAAAAACGAGGATAATTCTTTTTTTCAAAAATTCAAAAAACGATGGGCTATAACCCAACTTTTTGAAATTTTGAATTTTTTTTCAAATCCTCAAAAATGATGAAAAACGGCGTGCTATAGTATGCCATACGTTATGGGCTATAGCCCATGGTCAAAAATGATGAAAAACGAGGATAAAAAAAAAATCAAAAATTCAAAAAACGATGGGCTATAACCCAACTTTTTGAAATTTTGACTTTTTTTCAAATCCTCAAAAATGATGAAAAACGACGTGCTATAGTATGCCATACGATATGGGCTATAGCCCATGGTCAAAAATGATGAAAAACGAGGATAATTCTTTTTTTCAAAAATTCAAAAAACGATGGGCTATAACCCAACTTTTTGAAATTTTGAATTTTTTTCAAATCCTCAAAAATGATGAAAAACGGCGTGCTATAGTATGCCATACGTTATGGGCTATAGCCCATGGTCAAAAATGATGAAAAACGAGGATAAAAAAAAAATCTAAAATTCAAAAAACGATGGGCTATAACCCAACTTTTTGAAATTTTGAATTTTTTTCAAATCCTCAAAAATGATGAAAAACGGCGTGCTATAGTATGCCATACGATATGGGCTATAGCCCATGGTCAAAAATGATGAAAAACGAGGATAATTGTTTTTTTCAAAAATTCAAAAAACGATGGGCTATAACCCAACTTTTTGAAATTTTGAATTTTTTTCAAATCCTCAAAAATGATGAAAAACGGCATGCTATAGTATGCCATACGATATGGGCTATAGCCCATGGTCAAAAATGATGAAAAACGAGGATAAAAAAAAAATCAGAAATTCAAAAAACGATGGGCTATAACCCAACTTTTTGAAATTTTGATTTTTTTTCAAATCCTCAAAAATGATGAAAAACGGCGTGCTATAGTATGCCATACGATATGGGCTATAGCCCATGGTAAAAAATGATGAAAAACGAGGATAATTCTTTTTTTCAAAAATTCAAAAAACGATGGGCTATAACCCAACTTTTTGAAATTTTTAAATTTTTTCAAATCCTCAAAAATGATGAAAAACGGCGTGCTATAGTATGCCATACGATATGGGCTATAGCCCATGGTCAAAAATGATGAAAAACTAGGATAAAAAAAAATTCAAAAATTCAAAAAACGATGGGCTATAACCCAACTTTTTGAAATTTTGATTTTTTTTCAAATCCTCAAAAATGATGAAAAACGGCGTGCTATAGTATGCCATACGATATGGGCTATAGCCCATGGTCAAAAATGATGAAAAACGAGGATAATTTCTTTTTTCAAAAATTCAAAAAACGATGGGCTATAACCCAACTTTTTGAAATTTTGAATTTTTTTCAAATCCTCAAAAATGATGAAAAACGGCGTGCTATAGTATGCCATACGATATGGGCTATAGCCCATGGTCAAAAATGATGAAAAACGAGGATAAAAAAAAATTCAGAAATTCAAAAAACGATGGGCTATAACCCAACTTTTTGAAATTTTGACTTTTTTTCAAATCCTCAAAAATGATGAAAAACGGCGTGCTATAGTATGCCATACGATATGGGCTATAGCCCATGGTCAAAAATGATGAAAAACAAGGATATTTTTTTTTTTCAAAAATTCAAAAAACGATGGGCTATAACCCAACTTTTTGAAATTTTGAATTTTTTTCAAATCCTCAAAAATGATGAAAAACGGCGTGCTATAGTATGCCATACGATATGGGCTATAGTCCATGGTCAAAAATGATGAAAAACGAGGATAAAAGAAAATTCAAAAATTCAAAAAACGATGGGCTATAACCCAACTTTTTGAAATTTTGAATTTTTTTCAAATCCTCAAAAATGATGAAAAACGGCGTGCTATAGTATGCCATACGATATGGGCTATAGCCCATGGTCAAAAATGATGAAAAACGAGGATAATTTATTTTTTCAAAAATTCAAAAAACGATGGGCTATAACCCAACTTTTTGAAATTTTGACTTTTTTTCAAATCCTCAAAAATGATGAAAAACGGCGTGCTATAGTATGCCATACGATATGGGCTATAGCCCATGGTCAAAAATGATGAAAAACAAGGATATTTTTTTTTTTCAAAAATTAAAAAAACGATGGGCTATAACCCAACTTTTTGAAATTTTGAATTTTTTTCAAATCCTCAAAAATGATGAAAAACGACGTGCTATAGTATGCCATACGATATGGGCTATAGCCCATGGTCAAAAATGATGAAAAACGAGGATAATTCTTTTTTTCAAAAATTCAAAAAACGATGGGCTATAACCCAACTTTTTGAAATTTTGAATTTTTTTCAAATCCTCAAAAATAATGAAAAACAGCGTGCTATAGTATGCCATACGATATGGGCTATAGCCCATGGTCAAAAATGATGAAAAACGAGGATAAAAAAAAATTCAAAAATTCAAAAAACGATGGGCTACAACCCAACTTTTTGAAATTTTGAATTTTTTTCAAATCCTCAAAAATGATGAAAAACGGCGTGCTATAGTATGCCATACGATATGGGCTATAGCCCATGGTCAAAAATGATGAAAAACAAGGATATTTTTTTTTCAAAAATTCAAAAAACGATGGGCTATAACCCAACTTTTTGAAATTTTGACTTTTTTTCAAATCCTCAAAAATGATGAAAAACGGCGTGCTATAGTATGCCATACGATATGGGCTATAGCCCATGGTCATAAATGATGAAAAACAAGGATATTTTTTTTTTCAAAAATTAAAAAAACGATGGGCTATAACCCAACTTTTTGAAATTTTGAATTTTTTTCAAATCCTCAAAATGATGAAAAACGACGTGCTATAGTATGCCATACGATATGGGCTATAGCCCATGGTCAAAAATGATGAAAAACGAGGATAATTCTTTTTTTCAAAAATTCAAAAAACGATGGGCTATAACCCAACTTTTTGAAATTTTGAATTTTTTTCAAATCCTCAAAAATAATGAAAAACAGCGTGCTATAGTATGCCATACGATATGGGCTATAGCCCATGGTCAAAAATGATGAAAAACGAGGATAAAAAAAAATTCAAAATTTCAAAAAACGATGGGCTACAACCCAACTTTTTGAAATTTTGAATTTTTTTCAAATCCTCAAAAATGATGAAAAACGGCGTGCTATAGTATGCCATACGATATGGGCTATAGCCCATGGTCAAAAATGATGAAAAACAAGGATATTTTTTTTTTCAAAAATTCAAAAAACGATGGGCTATAACCCAACTTTTTGAAATTTTGAATTTTTTTCAAATCCTCAAAAATGATGAAAAACGGCGTGCTATAGTATGCCATACGATATGGGCTATAGCCCATGGTCAAAAATGATGAAAAACGAGGATAAAAAAAAATTCAAAAATTCAAAAAACGATGGGCTACAACCCAACTTTTTGAAATTTTGAATTTTTTTCAAATCCTCAAAAATGATGAAAAACGGCGTGCTATAGTATGCCATACGATATGGGCTATAGCCCATGGTCAAAAATGATGAAAAACAAGGATATTTTTTTTTTCAAAAATTCAAAAAACGATGGGCTATAACCCAACTTTTTGAAATTTTGACTTTTTTTCAAATCCTCAAAAATGATGAAAAACGGCGTGCTATAGTATGCCATACGATATGGGCTATAGCCCATGGTCATAAATGATGAAAAACAAGGATATTTTTTTTTTCAAAAATTAAAAAAACGATGGGCTATAACCCAACTTTTTGAAATTTTGAATTTTTTTCAAATCCTCAAAAATGATGAAAAACGACGTGCTATAGTATGCCATACGATATGGGCTATAGCCCATGGTCAAAAATGATGAAAAACGAGGATAATTCTTTTTTTCAAAAATTCAAAAAACGATGGGCTATAACCCAACTTTTTGAAATTTTGAATTTTTTTCAAATCCTCAAAAATAATGAAAAACAGCGTGCTATCGTATGCCATACGATATGGGCTATAGCCCATGGTCAAAAATGATGAAAAACGAGGATAAAAAAAAATTCAAAATTTCAAAAAACGATGGGCTACAACCCAACTTTTTGAAATTTTGAATTTTTTTCAAATCCTCAAAAATGATGAAAAACGGCGTGCTATAGTATGCCATACGATATGGGCTATAGCCCATGGTCAAAAATGATGAAAAACAAGGATATTTTTTTTTTCAAAAATTCAAAAAACGATGGGCTATAACCCAACTTTTTGAAATTTTGAATTTTTTTCAAATCCTCAAAAATGATGAAAAACGGCGTGCTATAGTATGCCATACGATATGGGCTATAGTCCATGGTCAAAAATGATGAAAAACGAGGATAAAAGAAAATTCAAAAATTCAAAAAACGATGGGCTATAACCCAACTTTTTGAAATTTTGACTTTTTTTCAAATCCTCAAAAATGATGAAAAACGGCATGCTATAGTATGCCATACGATATGGGCTATAGCCCATGGTCAAAAATGATGAAAAACGAGGATATTTTTTTTTTCAAAAATTCAAAAAACGATGGGCTATAACCCAACTTTTTGAAATTCTGATTTTTTTTTCAAATCCTCAAAAATGATGAAAAACGGCGTGCTATAGTATGCCATACGATATGGGCTATAGCCCATGGTCAAAAATGATGAAAAACGAGGATAAAAAAAAAAAAAAAAATTAAAAAAACGATGGGCTATAACCCAACTTTTTGAAATTTTGAATTTTTTTCAAATCCTCAAAAATGATGAAAAACGGCGTGCTATAGTATGCCATACGATATGGGCTATAGCCCATGGTCAAAAATGATGAAAAACGAGGATAATTCCTTTTTTTCAAAAATTCAAAAAACGATGGGCTATAACCCAACTTTTTGAAATTTTGATTTTTTTTTCAAATCCTCAAAAATGATGAAAAACGGCGTGCTATAGTATGCCATACGATATGGGCTATAGCCCATGGTCAAAAATGATGAAAAACAAGGATATTTCTTTTTTCAAAAATTCAAAAAACGATGGGCTATAACCCAACTTTTTGAAATTTTGAATTTTTTTCAAATCCTCAAAAATGATGAAAAACGGCGTGCTATAGTATGCCATACGATATGGGCTATAGCCCATGGTCAAAAATGATGAAAAACGAGGATAAAAAAAAATTCAAAAATTCAAAAAACGATGGGCTACAACCCAACTTTTTTAATTTTTGAATTTTTTTCAAATCCTCAAAAATGATGAAAAACGGCGTGCTATAGTATGCCATACGATATGGGCTATAGCCCATGGTCAAAAATGATGAAAAACAAGGATATTTTTTTTTTCAAAAATTCAAAAAACGATGGGCTATAACCCAACTTTTTGAAATTTTGACTTTTTTTCAAATCCTCAAAAATGATGAAAAACTGCGTGCTATAGTATGCCATACGATATGGGCTATAGCCCATGGTCAAAAATGATGAAAAACAAGGATATTTTTTTTTTCAAAAATTCAAAAAACGATGGGCTATAACCCAACTTTTTGAAATTTTGATTTTTTTTTTAAATCCTCAAAAATGATGAAAAACGGCGTGCTATAGTATGCCATACGATATGGGCTATAGCCCATGGTCAAAAATGATGAAAAACGAGGATAATTCTTTTTTTCAAAAATTCAAAAAACGATGGGCTATAACCCAACTTTTTGAAATTTTGAATTTTTTTCAAATCCTCAAAAATAATGAAAAACAGCGTGCTATAGTATGCCATACGATACGGGCTATATAGCCCATGGTCAAAAATGATGAAAAACGAGGATAAAAAAAAATTCAAAAATTCAAAAAACGATGGGCTACAACCCAACTTTTTGAATTTTTGAATTTTTTTCAAATCCTCAAAAATGATGAAAAACGGCGTGCTATAGTATGCCATACGATATGGGCTATAGCCCATGGTCAAAAATGATGAAAAACAAGGATATTTTTTTTTTCAAAAATTCAAAAAACGATGGGCTATAACCCAACTTTTTGAAATTTTGACTTTTTTTCAAATCCTCAAAAATGATGAAAAACGGCGTGCTATAGTATGCCATACGATATGGGCTATAGCCCATGGTCAAAAATGATGAAAAACAAGGATATTTTTTTTTTCAAAAATTCAAAAAACGATGGGCTACAACCCAACTTTTTGAATTTTTGAATTTTTTTCAAATCCTCAAAAATGATGAAAAACGGCGTGCTATAGTATGCCATACGATATGGGCTATAGCCCATGGTCAAAAATGATGAAAAACAAGGATATTTTTTTTTTCAAAAATTCAAAAAACGATGGGCTATAACCCAACTTTTTGAAATTTTGACTTTTTTTCAAATCCTCAAAAATGATGAAAAACGGCGTGCTATAGTATGCCATACGATATGGGCTATAGCCCATGGTCAAAAATGATGAAAAACAAGGATATTTTTTTTTTCAAAAATTCAAAAAACGATGGGCTATAACCCAACTTTTTGAAATTTTGAATTTTTTTCAAATCCTCAAAAATGATGAAAAACGGCGTGCTATAGTATGCCATACGATATGGGCTATAGTCCATGGTCAAAAATGATGAAAAACGAGGATAAAAGAAAATTCAAAAATTCAAAAAACGATGGGCTATAACCCAACTTTTTGAAATTCTGATTTTTTTTTCAAATCCTCAAAAATGATGAAAAACGGCGTGCTATAGTATGCCATACGATATGGGCTATAGCCCATGGTCAAAAATGATGAAAAACGAGGATAAAAAAAAAAAAAAAATTTCAAAAAACGATGGGCTATAACCCAACTTTTTGAAATTTTGAATCTTTTTCAAAAACTCAAAAATGATGAAAAACGGCGTGCTATAGTATGCCATACGATATGGGCTATAGCCCATGGTCAAAAATGATGAAAAACGAGGATAATTCCTTTTTTTCAAAAATTCAAAAAACGATGGGCTATAACCCAACTTTTTGAAATTTTGATTTTTTTTTCAAATCCTCAAAAATGATGAAAAACGGCGTGCTATAGTATGCCATACGATATGGGCTATAGCCCATGGTCAAAAATGATGAAAAATGAGGATAAAAAAAAAATCTAAAATTAAAAAAACGATGGGCTATAACCCAACTTTTTGAAATTTTTAATTTTTTTAAAATCCTCAAAAATGATGAAAAACGGCGTGCTATAGTATGCCATACGATATGGGCTATAGCCCATGGTCAAAAATGATGAAAAACGAGGATAATGTTTTTTTTCAAAAATTCAAAAAACGATGGGCTATAACCCAACTTTTTGAAATTTTGATTTTTTTTCAAATCCTCAAAAATGATGAAAAACGGCGTGCTATAGTATGCCATACGATATGGGCTATAGCCCATGGTCAAAAATGATGAAAAACGAGGATAATTATTTTTTTCAAAAATTCAAAAAACGATGGGCTACAACCCAACTTTTTGAAATTTTGAATTTTTTTCAAATCCTCAAAAATGATGAAAAACGGCGTGCTATAGTATGCCATACGATATGGGCTATAGCCCATGGTCAAAAATGATGAAAAACAAGGATATTTTTTTTTTCAAAAATTCAAAAAACGATGGGCTATAACCCAACTTTTTGAAATTTTGATTTTTTTTTCAAATCCTCAAAAATGATGAAAAACGGCGTGCTATAGTATGCCATACGATATGGGCTATAGCCCATGGTCAAAAATGATGAAAAATGAGGATAAAAAAAAAATCTAAAATTAAAAAAACGATGGGCTATAACCCAACTTTTTGAAATTTTTAATTTTTTTAAAATCCTCAAAAATGATGAAAAACGGCGTGCTATAGTATGCCATACGATATGGGCTATAGTCCATGGTCAAAAATGATGAAAAACGAGGATAAAAGAAAATTCAAAAATTCAAAAAACGATGGGCTATAACCCAACTTTTTGAAATTTTGACTTTTTTTCAAATCCTCAAAAATGATGAAAAACGGCATGCTATAGTATGCCATACGATATGGGCTATAGCCCATGGTCAAAAATGATGAAAAACGAGGATATTTTTTTTTTCAAAAATTCAAAAAACGATGGGCTATAACCCAACTTTTTGAAATTCTGATTTTTTTTTCAAATCCTCAAAAATGATGAAAAACGGCGTGCTATAGTATGCCATACGATATGGGCTATAGCCCATGGTCAAAAATAATGAAAAACGAGGATAAAAAAAAAAAAAAAAATTAAAAAAACGATGGGCTATAACCCAACTTTTTGAAATTTTGAATTTTTTTCAAATCCTCAAAAATGATGAAAAACGGCGTGCTATAGTATGCCATACGATATGGGCTATAGCCCATGGTCAAAAATGATGAAAAACGAGGATAATTCCTTTTTTTCAAAAATTCAAAAAACGATGGGCTATAACCCAACTTTTTGAAATTTTGATTTTTTTTTCAAATCCTCAAAAATGATGAAAAACGGCGTGCTATAGTATGCCATACGATATGGGCTATACCCCATGGTCAAAAATGATGAAAAATGAGGATAAAAAAAAAATCTAAAATAAAAAAAACGATGGGCTATAACCCAACTTTTTGAAATTTTGAATTTTTTTTAAATCCTCAAAAATGATGAAAAACGGCGTGCTATAGTATGCCATACGATATGGGCTATAGCCCATGGTCAAAAATGATGAAAAACGAGGATAATGTTTTTTTTCAAAAATTCAAAAAACGATGGGCTATAACCCAACTTTTTGAAATTTTGATTTTTTTTCAAATCCTCAAAAATGATGAAAAACGGCGTGCTATAGTATGCCATACGATATGGGCTATAGCCCATGGTCAAAAATGATGAAAAACGAGGATAATTATTTTTTTCAAAAATTCAAAAAACGATGGGCTATAACCCAACTTTTTGAAATTTTGAATTATTTTTCAAATCCTCAAAAATGATGAAAAACGGCGTGCTATAGTATGCCATACGATATGGGCTATAGCCCATGGTAAAAAATGATGAAAAATGAGGATAAAAAAAAAATCTAAAATTAAAAAAACGATGGGCTATAACCCAACTTTTTGAAATTTTGAATTTTTTTAAAATCCTCAAAAATGATGAAAAACGGCGTGCTATAGTATGCCATACGATATGGGCTATAGCCCATGGTCAAAAATGATGAAAAACGAGGATAATGTTTTTTTTCAAAAATTCAAAAAACGATGGGCTATAACCCAACTTTTTGAAATTTTGATTTTTTTTCAAATCCTCAAAAATGATGAAAAACGGCGTGCTATAGTATGCCATACGATATGGGCTATAGCCCATGGTCAAAAATGATGAAAAACGAGGATAATTATTTTTTTCAAAAATTCAAAAAACGATGGGCTATAACCCAACTTTTTGAAATTTTGAATTATTTTTCAAATCCTCAAAAATGATGAAAAACGGCGTGCTATAGTATGCCATACGATATGGGCTATAGCCCATGGTCAAAAATGATGAAAAACGAGGATTAAAAAGAAATCAAAAATTCAAAAACCGATGGGCTATAACCCAACTTTTTGAAATTTTGAATTTTTTTAAAATCCTCAAAAATGATGAAAAACGGCGTGCTATAGTATGCCATACGATATGGGCTATAGCCCATGGTCAAAAATGATGAAAAATGAGGTAAAAAAAAAAATCAAAAATTCAAAAAACGATGGGCTATAACCCAACTTTTTGAAAATTTGAATTTTTTTCAAATCCTCAAAAATGATGAAAAACGGCGTGCTATAGTATGCCATACGATATGGGCTATAGCCCATGGTCAAAAATGATGAAAAACGAGGATAATGTTTTTTTTCAAAAATTGAAAAAACGATGGGCTATAACCCAACTTTTTGAAATTTTGATTTTTTTTCAAATCCTCAAAAATGATGAAAAACGGCGTGCTATAGTATGCCATACGATATGGGCTATAGCCCATGGTCAAAAATGATGAAAAACGAGGATTAAAAAAAAATCAAAAATTCAAAAAACGATGGGCTATAACCCAACTTTTTGAAATTTTGAAATTTTTTCAAATCCTCAAAAATGATGAAAAACGGCGTGCTATAGTATGCCATACGATATGGGCTATAGCCCATGGTCAAAAATGATGAAAAACGAGGATAATTTATTTTTTCAAAAATTCAAAAAACGATGGGCTATAACCCAACTTTTGGAAATTTTGAAATTTTTTCAATCCTCAAAAATGATGAAAAACGGCGTGCTATAGTATGCCATACGATATGGGCTATAGCCCATGGTCAAAAATGATGAAAAACGAGGATTAAAAAAAAATCAAAAATTCAAAAAACGATGGGCTATAACCCAACTTTTTGAAATTTTGAATTTTTTTCAAATCCTCAAAAATGATGAAAAACGGCGTGCTATAGTATGCCATACGATATGGGCTATAGCCCATGGTCAAAAATGATGAAAAACGAGGATAAAAAAAAAATCTAAAATTCAAAAAACGATGGGCTATAACCCAACTTTTTTAAATTTTGAATTTTTTTCAAATCCTCAAAAATGATGAAAAACGGCGTGCTATAGTATGCCATACGATATGGGCTATAGCCCATGGTCAAAAATGATGAAAAACGAGGATAAAAAAAGAATTCAAAAATTCAAAAAACGATGGGCTATAACCCAACTTTTTGAAATTTTGAATTTTTTTCAAATCCTCAAAAATGATGAAAAACGGCGTGCTATAGTATGCCATACGATATGGGCTATAGCCCATGGTCAAAAATTAAAAAAACGAGGATAAAAAAAAAATCAAAAAACGATGGGCTATAACCCAACTTTTTGAAATTTTGAATTTTTTTCAAATCCTCAAAAATGATGAAAAACGGCGTGCTATAGTATGCCATACGATATGGGCTATAGCCCATGGTCAAAAATGATGAAAAACGAGGATAATTTTTTTTTCAAAAATTCAAAAAACGATGGGCTATAACCCAACTTTTTTAAATTTTGAATTTTTTTCAAATCCTCAAAAATGATGAAAAACGGCGTGCTATAGTATGCCATACGATATGGGCTATAGCCCATGGTCAAAAATGATGAAAAACGAGGATAAAAAAATAATTCAAAAATTCAAAAAAACGATGGGCTATAACCCAACTTTTTGAAATTTTGATTTTTTTTCAAATCCTCAAAAATGATGAAAAACGGCGTGCTATAGTATGCCATACGATATGGGCTATAGCCCATGGTCAAAAATTCAAAAAACGAGGATAAAAAATAAATTCAAAAATTCAAAAAACGATGGGCTATAACCCAACTTTTTGAAATTTTGATTTTTTTTCAATTCCTCAAAAACGATGAAAAACGGCGTGCTATAGTATGCCATACGATATGGGCTATAGCCCATGGTCAAAAATGATGAAAAACGAGGTTAATTTTTTTTTTCAAAAATTCAAAAAACGATGGGCTATAACCCAACTTTTTGAAATTTTGATTTTTTTTCAAATCCTCAAAAATGATGAAAAACGGCGTGCTATAGTATGCCATACGATATGGGCTATAGCCCATGGTCAAAAATGATGAAAAACGAGGATAAAAAAATAATAAAAAATTCAAAAAACGATGGGCTATAACCCAACTTTTTGAAATTTTGAATTTTTTTCAAATCCTCAAAAATGATGAAAAACGGCGTGCTATAGTATGCCATACGATATGGGCTATAGCCCATGGTCAAAAATGATGAAAAATGAGGATAAAAAAAAAATCAAAAATTCAAAAAACGATGGGCTATAACCCAACTTTTTGAAAATTTGATTTTTTTTCAAATCCTCAAAAATGATGAAAAACGGCGTGCTATAGTATGCCATACGATATGGGCTATAGCCCATGGTCAAAAATGATGAAAAACGAGGATAATGTTTTTTTTTTTAAATTCAAAAAACGATGGGCTATAACCCAACTTTTTGAAATTTTGATTTTTTTTCAAATCCTCAAAAATGATGAAAAACGGCGTGCTATAGTATGCCATACGATATGGGCTATAGCCCATGGTCAAAAATGATGAAAAACGAGGATTAAAAAAAAATCAAAAATTCAAAAAACGATGGGCTATAACCCAACTTTTTTAAATTTTGAATTTTTTTCAAATCCTCAAAAATGATGAAAAACGGCGTGCTATAGTATGCCATACGATATGGGCTATAGCCCATGGTCAAAAATGATGAAAAACGAGGATAAAAAAAGAATTCAAAAATTCAAAAAACGATGGGCTATAACCCAACTTTTTGAAATTTTGAATTTTTTTCAAATCCTCAAAAATGATGAAAAACGGCGTGCTATAGTATGCCATACGATATGGGCTATAGCCCATGGTCAAAAATTAAAAAAACGAGGATAAAAAAAAAAATCCAAAAACGATGGGCTATAACCCAACTTTTTGAAATTTTGAATAATTTTTCAAATCCTCAAAAATGATGAAAAACGGCGTGCTATAGTATGCCATACGATATGGGCTATAGCCCATGGTCAAAAATGATGAAAAACGAGGATTAAAAAAAAATCAAAAATTCAAAAAACGATGGGCTATAACCCAACTTTTTTAAATTTTGAATTTTTTTCAAATCCTCAAAAATGATGAAAAACGGCGTGCTATAGTATGCCATACGATATGGGCTATAGCCCATGGTCAAAAATTAAAAAAACGAGGATAAAAAAAAAAATCCAAAAACGATGGGCTATAACCCAACTTTTTGAAATTTTGAATTTTTTTCAAATCCTCAAAAATGATGAAAAACGGCGTGCTGTAGTATGCCATACGATATGGGCTATAGCCCATGGTCAAAAATGATGAAAAACGAGGATATTTTTTTTTTCAAAAATTCAAAAAACGATGGGCTATAACCCAACTTTTTGAAATTTTGTTTTTTTTTCAAATCCTCAAAAATGATGAAAAACGGCGTGCTATAGTATGCCATACGATATGGGCTATAGCCCATGGTCAAAAATGATGAAAAACGAGGATTAAAAAAAAATCAAAAATTCAAAAAACGATGGGCTATAACCCAACTTTTTTAAATTTTGAATTTTTTTCAAATCCTCAAAAATGATGAAAAACGGCGTGCTATAGTATGCCATACGATATGGGCTATAGCCCATGGTCAAAAATTAAAAAAACGAGGATATTTTTTTTTTCAAAAATTCAAAAAACGATGGGCTATAACCCAACTTTTTGAAATTTTGTTTTTTTTTCAAATCCTCAAAAATGATGAAAAACGGCGTGCTATAGTATGCCATACGATATGGGCTATAGCCCATTGTCAAAAATGATGAAAAACGAGGATAAAAAAAGAATTCAAAAATTCAAAAAACGATGGGCTATAACCCAACTTTTTGAAATTTTGAATTTTTTTCAAATCCTCAAAAATGATGAAAAACGGCGTGCTATAGTATGCCATACGATATGGGCTATAGCCCATGGTCAAAAATTAAAAAAACGAGGATAAAAAAAAAAATCCAAAAACGATGGGCTATAACCCAACTTTTTGAAATTTTGAATTTTTTTCAAATCCTCAAAAATGATGAAAAACGGCGTGCTATAGTATGCCATACGATATGGGCTATAGCCCATGGTCAAAAATGATGAAAAACGAGGATAAAAAAAAAATCAAAAATTCAAAAAACGATGGGCTATAACCCAACTTTTTGAAATTTAGATTTTTTTTCAATCCTCAAAAATGATGAAAAACGGCGTGCTATAGTATGCCATACGATATGGGCTATAGCCCATGGTCAAAAATGATGAAAAACGAGGATAAAAAAAATTTCAAAAATTCAAAAAATGATGGGCTATAACCCAACTTTTTTAAATTTTGAATTTTTTTCAAATCCTCAAAAATGATGAAAAACGGCGTGCTATAGTATGCCATACGATATGGGCTATAGCCCATGGTCAAAAATGATGAAAAACGAGGATATTTTTTTTTTCAAAAATTCAAAAAACGATGGGCTATAACCCAACTTTTTGAAATTTTGTTTTTTTTTCAAATCCTCAAAAATGATGAAAAACGGCGTGCTATAGTATGCCATACGATATGGGCTATAGCCCATGGTCAAAAATGATGAAAAACGAGGATAAAAAAAAATTCAAAAAACGATGGGCTATAACCCAACTTTTTGACATTTTGAATTTTTTTCAAATCCTCAAAAATTATGAAAAACGGCGTGCTATAGTATGCCATACGATATGGGCTATAGCCCATGGTCAAAAATGATGAAAAACGAGGATAATTCTTTTTTTCAAAAATTCAAAAAACGATGGGCTATAACCCAACTTTTTGAAATTTTGAATTTTTTTCAAATCCTCAAAAATGATGAAAAACGGCGTGCTATAGTATGCCATACGATATGGGCTATAGCCCATGGTCAAAAATGATGAAAAACGAGGATAAAAAAAAAATCAAAAAACGATGGGCTATAACCCAACTTTTTGAAATTTTGAATTTTTTTCAAATCCTCAAAAATGATGAAAAACGGCGTGCTATAGTATGCCATACGATATGGGCTATAGCCCATGGTCAAAAATTATGAAAAACGAGGATAAAAAAAAATTCAAAAATTCAAAAAACGATGGGCTATAACTCAACTTTTTTAAATTTTGATTTTTTTTCAAATCCTCAAAAATGATGAAAAACGGCGGGCTATAGTATGCCATACGATATGGGCTATAGCCCATGGTCAAAAATGATGAAAAACAAGGATAAAAAATGAATTAAAAAATAAAATAAAACGATGGGCTATAACCCATCTTTTTGAATTTTAGAATTTTTTAAAAATCCTCAAAAATGATTAAAAACGGCGTGCTATAGTATGCCGTACGGTATGGGCTATAGCCAATGTTCAAAAATGATGAAAAACAAGGTTAAAGTTTTTTTTTCAAAAATTAAAAAAACAATGGGCTATAACCCATGTTTTTTGAATTTTTTTATTTTTTTCAAATCCTCAAAAATGTTGAAAACGGCGTGCTATAGTATGCCGTAGGGTAGGGGCTATAGCCCATGTTCAAAAATGATGAAAAACAAGGTTAAATGTTTTTTTCAAAAATTAAAAAAACAATGGGCTATAACCCATGTTTTTTGAATTTTTGAATTTTTTTCAAATCCTCAAAAATGATTAAAAACGGCATGCTATAGTATGCCATACGATATGGGCTATAGCCCATGGTCAAAAATAGACGAGCGTCTACAAATGGGATAAAAAACGTCAAAAAATAGACGTGTTTTAGACGTCTATTTTTAGACGTTTTTCATTAAATAATCAAAAATTCAAAAAACGATGGGCTATAACCCATCGTTTTTTCTTTTTTCATTCTTTTCAAATCCTCAAAAATGATGAAAAACTAAAAGTAGACGTGTTTTAGACGTCTATTTTTAGACGTTTTTTATCACATTTTTAGACGCACATCTAATAGCCGGCTATTGCTCAGTGGGATGGTCAAAAATGATGAAAAACGAGGACTATTTTTTTTTTTTTAATCTAAAAACGATGGGCTATATAACCCATCGGTTGTTTCTTCATTCTTTTAAAATCCTCAAAAATGATGAAAAACGGCGTGCTACAGTATGCCGTACGATATGGGCTATTAGACGCGCGTCTAAAAATGGGATAAAAAAACGTCAAAAAATAGACGTCTAAAACACGTCAAAAAATAGACGTGTTTTAGACGCTTTTTAGACGTCTATTTTTAGACGTTTTTAGACGTTTTTTATCCCATTTTATCCCATTTTTAGACGCACGTCTAATAGCCGGCTATTGCTCAGCGGGATGGTCAAAAATCATGAAAAAACGAGGATAGAAAAAAATTTTCAAAAAATAAAAAAACGATGGGATATAACCCATCGGTTTTTTTTTCATTCTTTTCAAATCCTCAAAAATGATAAAAAAAACGGCGTGCTACAGTATGCCGTACGATATGGGCTATTAGACGAGCGTCTAAAATGGGATAAAAAACGTCTAAAAATAGATGTGTTTTAGACGTCTATTTTTAGATTTTTTGTCTAATAGCCGGCTATTGCTCAGTAGGATGGTCAAAAATGATGAAAAACGAGGATTAAAAGAAAAATCAAAAAATCAAAAAACGATGGGCTATAACCCATCGGTTTTTTTTTTTCCATTATTTTCAAGTCCTCAAAAATGATGAAAAACGGGCTATAGTATGCCATACGGCATGGGCTCCATGGTCAAAAATGATGAAAAACCAGGATAAAAAAAAATCTAAAATTCTAAAACTTTAACCTATAACCCATCATTTTTTCTTTTTTCATTCTTTTCAAATCCTCAAAAATGATGAAAAACGGCGTGCTACAGTATGCCGTATGATATGGGCTATTAGACGAGCGTCTAAAAATGGGATAAAAAACGACGTGTAAAACACGTCTAAAAATAGACGTGTTTTAGATGTCTATTTTTAGACGTTTTTTTATCCCATTTTTAGACGCACGTCTAATAGCCGGCTATTGCTCAGTGGGATGGTCAAAAAATCAAAAAACGAGGATTAAAAAAATAAAAAAACGATGGGCTATAACCCATCTTTTTTTTTTTTTTTTTTTCAAATCCTCAAAAATGATGAAAAATGGCATGCTATAGTATGCCGTACGGTATGGGCTATAAGCCCATGGTCAAAATTGATGAAAAACGAGGATAAAAAAACAGAAATCATATGGAATAAATAGACTTGGGAACCTAACTGTAGGGAGTACAAACACAGTAGAGAACCTTGGGGTTATCATCTATGAAAAGGCAACACAATGAGCAGAACATCTAAATAAACAATGTAAATACAACAAATTGAGCAGAGCACTGCAGGGACTTGAACCCCGTTCTGGTAAACCAGGAGTACCACACCAGTGCCTTAGTTTGTTTTGTTGTCATTTACAGGTCCATTATTTTCATCTTGTTCTCAAATCCTCAAAAATGATGAAAAACGGCGTGCTATAGTATGCCGAACGGTATGGGCTATTAGACGAGCCTCTAAAAATGGGATAAAAACGTCAAAAAATAGACGTCTAAAACACGTCTAAAAATAGACGTGTTTTAGACGTCTATTTTTAGACGTTTTTTATCCCATTTTTGACCATGGGCTATAGCCCATACCGTACGGCATACTATAGCACGCCGTTTTTCATCATTTTCGAGGATTTGAAAAAGAATCAAACAAATCAAAAAACTATGGGCTATAACCCATCGTTTTTCTTTTTTTTTTTTTTCAAATCCTCAAAAATGATGAAAAACGGCATTCTATAGTATGCCGTACGGTATGGGCTATTAGACGAGTGTCTAAAAATGGGATAAAAACATCTAAAAATAGACGTCTAAAACACGTCTAAAAATAGACGTGTTTTAGACGTCTATTTTTAGACGTTTTTTATCCCATTTTTGACCATGGTCTATAGCCCATACCGTAGGGCATACTATAGCACGCCGTTTTTCATCATTTTCGAGGATTTGAAAAAGAATCAAACAAATCAAAAAACTATGGGCTATAACCCATCGTTTTTTTTTTTTTTTTTTCAAATCCTCAAAAATGATGAAAAACGGCATTCTATAGTATGCCGTACGTATGGGCTATTAGACGAGCGTCTAAAAATGGGATAAAAACATCTAAAAATAGATGTCTAAAACACGTCTAAAAATAGACGTGTTTTAGACGTCTATTTTTAGACGTTTTTTTATCCCATTTTTGACCATGGTCTATAGCCCATACCGTAGGGCATACTATAGCACGCCGTTTTTCATCATTTTTGAGGATTTGAAAAAGAATCAAACAAATCAAAAAACTATGGGCTATAACCCATCGGTTTTTTATTTTTATTTTTTCAAATCCTCAAAAATGATGAAAAACGGCATTCTATAGTATGCCGTACGGTATGGGTTATTAGACGAGCGTCTAAAAATGGGATAAAAACATCTAAAAATAGATGTCTAAAACACGTCTAAAAATAGACGTGTTTTAGACGTCTATTTTTAGACGTTTTTTATCCCATTTTTGACCATGGGCTATAGCCCATACCGTAGGGCATACTATAGCACTCCGTTTTTCATCATTTTTGAGGATTTGAAAAAATTTAAAATAATAAAACAAACGATGGGCTGTAACCCATCGTTGTTTTTTTTTTTTTTTTTTTTCCAAATCCTCAAAAATGATGAAAAACGGCGTGCTATAGTATGCCGAACGGTATGGGCTATTAGACGAGCATCTAAAAATGGGATAAAAACGTCAAAAAATAGACGTCTAAAACACGTCTATTTTTAGACGTGTTTTAGACGTCTATTTGTAGACATTTTTTATCCCATTTTTGACCATGGGCTATAGCCCATACCGTACGGCATACTATAGCACGCCGTTTTTCATCATTTTTGAGGATTTGAAAAAAAATCAAACAAATCAAAAAACTATGGGCTATAACCCATCGTTTTTTTTTTTTTTTTTTTTCAAATCCTCAAAAATGATGAAAAACGGCATTCTATAGTATGCCGTACGGTATGGGCTATTAGACAAGCGTCTAAAAATAGGATAAAAACGTTTAAAAATAGACGTCTAAAACACGTCTATTTTTAGACGTTTTTTATCCCATTTTTGACCATGGGCTATAGCCCATACCGTAGGGCATACTATAGCATGCCGTTTTTCATCATTTTTGAGGATTTGAATTTTTTTTAAATAATAAAACAAACGATGGGCTGTAACCCATCGTTGTTTTTTTTTTCATTTTTTTTCCAAATCCTCAAAAATGATGAAAAACGGCGTGCTATAGTATGCCGAACGGTATGGGCTATTAGACGAGCATCAAAAAATGGGATAAAAACGTCAAAAAATAGACGTCTAAAACACGTCTATTTTTAGACGTGTTTTAGACGTCTATTTTTAGACATTTTTTATCCCATTTTTGACCATGGGCTATAGCCCATACCGTACGGCATACTATAGCACGCCGTTTTTCATCATTTTTGAGGATTTGAAAAAAAATCAAACAAATCAAAAAACTATGGGCTATAACCCATCGTTTAAAAAAATAAATAAATCAAATCCTCAAAAATGATGAAAAACGGCATTCTATAGTATGCCGTACGGTATGGGCTATTAGACGAGCGTCTAAAAATGGGATAAAAACGTCTAAAAATAGACGTCTAAAACACGTCTATTTTTAGACGTGTTTTAGACGTCTATTTTTAGAAATTTTTAATCCCATTTTTGACCATGGGCTATAGCCCATACCGTACGGCATACTATAGCACGCCGTTTTTCATCATTTTTGAGGATTTGAAAAAAAATCAAACAAATCAAAAAACTATGGGCTATAACCCATCGTTTTTTTTTTTGTTTTTTTTTCAAATCCTCAAAAATGATGAAAAACGGCATTCTATAGTATGCCGTACGGTATGGGCTATTAGACAAGCGTCTAAAAATGGGATAAAAACGTTTAAAAATAGACGTCTAAAACACGTCTAAAAATAGACGTGTTTTAGACGTCTATTTTTAGACGTTTTTTATCCCATTTTGACCATGGGCTATAGCCCATACCGTACGGCATACTATAGCAAGCCGTTTTTCATCATTTTTGAGGATTTGAAAAAAATTAAAATAATAAAACAAACGATGGGCTGTAACCCATCGTTGTTTTTTTTTTGTTTTTTTGTTCCAAATCCTCAAAAATGATGAAAAACGGCGTGCTATAGTATGCCGTACTGTATGGGCTATTAGACGAGCATCTAAAAATGGGATAAAAACGTCAAAAAATAGACGTCTAAAACACGTCTATTTTTAGACGTGTTTTAGACGTCTATTTTTAGACATTTTTTATCCCATTTTTGACCATGGGCTATAGCCCATACCGTACGGCATACTATAGCACGCCGTTTTTCATCATTTTTGAGGATTTGAAAAAACATCAAACAAATCAAAAAACTATGGGCTATAACCCATCGTTTTTTTTAATTATTTTTTTCAAATCCTCAAAAATGATGAAAAACGGCATTCTATAGTATGCCGTGCGGTATGGGCTATTAGACAAGCGTCTAAAAATGGGATAAAAACGTTTAAAAATAGATGTCTAAAACACGTCTAAAAATAGACGTGTTTTAGACGTCTATTTTTAGACGTTTTTTATCCCATTTTTGACCATGGGCTATAGCCCATACCGTAGGGCATACTATAGCATGCCGTTTTTCATCATTTTTAAGGATTTGATTTTTTTTAAATAATAAAACAAACGATGGGCTGTAACCCATCGTTGTTTTTTTTTTTTTTTTTTTTTCAAATCCTCAAAAATGATGAAAAACGGCGTGCTATAGTATGCCGAACGGTATGGGCTATTAGACGAGCATCTAAAAATGGGATAAAAACGTCAAAAAATAGACGTCTAAAACACGTCTATTTTTAGACGTGTTTTAGACGTCTATTTTTAGACATTTTTTATCCCATTTTTGACCATGGGCTATAGCCCATACCGTACGGCATACTATAGCATGCCGTTTTTCATCATTTTTGAGGATTTGAAAAAAAATCAAACAAATCAAAAAACTATGGGCTATAACCCATCATTTAAAAAAAAAAAAAAATTCAAATCCTCAAAAATGATGAAAAACGGCATTCTATAGTATGCCGTACGGTATGGGCTATTAGACGAGCGTCTAAAAATGGGATAAAAACGTCTAAAAATAGACGTCTAAAACACGTCTAAAAATAGACGTGTTTTAGACGTCTATTTTAGACGTTTTTTATCCCATTTTCGACCATGGGCTATAGCCCATACCGTACGGCATACTATAGCACGCCGTTTTTCATCATTTTTGAGGATTTGAAAAAAATCTAAAAAATCTAAAAACGATGGGCTATAAACCCACCGTTTTTTTTTATTATTTTTTTCAAATCCTCAAAAATGATGAAAAACGGCATTCTATAGTATGCCGTACTGTATGGGCTATTAGACAAGCGTCTAAAAATGGGATAAAAACGTTTAAAAATAGACGTCTAAAACACGTCTAAAAATAGACGTGTTTTAGACTTCTATTTTTAGACGTTTTTTATCCCATTTTTGACCATGGGCTATAGCCCATACCGTAGGGCATACTATAGCACGCCGTTTTTCATCATTTTTGAGGATTTGAATTTTTTTTTAATAATAAAACAAACGATGGGCTGTAACCCATCGTTGTTTTTTTTTTGTTTTTTTTTCCAAATCCTCAAAAATGATGAAAAACGGCGTGCTATAGTATGCCGAACGGTATGGGCTATTAGACGAGCATCTAAAAATGGGATAAAAACGTCAAAAAATAGACGTCTAAAACACGTCTATTTTTAGACGTGTTTTAGACGTCTATTTGTAGACATTTTTTATCCCATTTTTGACCATGGGCTATAGCCCATACCGTACGGCATACTATAGCACGCCGTTTTTCATCATTTTTGAGGATTTGAAAAAAAATCAAACAAATCAAAAAACTATGGGCTATAACCCATCGTTTTTTTTATTTATTTTTTCAAATCCTCAAAAATGATGAAAAACGGCATTCTATAGTATGCCGTACGGTATGGGCTATTAGACAAGCGTCTAAAAATGGGATAAAAACGTTTAAAAATAGACGTCTAAAACACGTCTATTTTTAGACGTGTTTTAGACGTCTATTTTTAGACATTTTTTATCCCATTTTTGACCATGGGCTATAGCCCATACCGTACGGCATACTATAGCACGCCGTTTTTCATCATTTTTGAGGATTTGAAAAAAAATCAAACAAATCAAAAAACTATGGGCTATAACCCATCGTTTTTTTTTTGTTTTTTTTTCAAATCCTCAAAAATGATGAAAAACTGCATTCTATAGTATGCCGTACGGTATGGGCTATTAGACAAGCGTCTAAAAATGTGATAAAAACGTTTAAAAATAGACGTCTAAAACACGTCTAAAAATAGACGTGTTTTAGACGTCTATTTTTAGACGTTTTTTATCCCATTTTGACCATGGGCTATAGCCCATACCGTAGGGCATACTATAGCACGCCGTTTTTCATCATTTTTGAGGATTTGAATTATTTTTTAAATAATAAAACAAACGATGGGCTGTAACCCATCGTTGTTTTTTTTTCATTTTTTTTCCAAATCCTCAAAAATGATGAAAAACGGCGTGCTATAGTATGCCGAACGGTATGGGCTATTAGACGAGCATCTAAAAATGGGATAAAAACGTCAAAAAATTGACGTCTAAAACACGTCTATTTTTAGACGTGTTTTAGACGTCTATTTTTAGACATTTTTTATCCCATTTTTGACCATGGGCTATAGCCCATACCGTACGGCATACTATAGCATGCAGTTTTTCATCATTTTTGAGGATTTGAAAAAAAATCAAACAAATCATAAAACTATGGGCTATAACCCATCGTTTTTTTTTTTTTTTTTTTTCAAATCCTCAAAAATGATGAAAAACGGCATTCTATAGTATGCCGTACGGTATGGGCTATTAGACAAGCGTCTAAAAATGGGATAAAAACGTTTAAAAATAGACGTCTAAAACACGTCTAAAAATAGACGTGTTTTAGACGTCTATTTTTTGACGTTTTTTATCCCATTTTTGACCATGGGCTATAGCCCATACCGTACGGCATACTATAGCACGCCGTTTTTCATCATTTTTGAGGATTTGAAAAAAATCTAAAAAATCTAAAAAATCTAAAAACGATGGGCTATAACCCACCGTTTTTTTTTATTTTTATTTCCAAATCCTCAAAAATGATGAAAAACGGCGTGCTATAGTATGCCGAACGGTATGGGCTATTAGACGAGCATCTAAAAATGGGATAAAAACGTCAAAAAATTGACGTCTAAAACACGTCTATTTTTAGACGTGTTTTAGACGTCTATTTTTAGACATTTTTTATCCCATTTTTGACCATGGGCTATAGCCCATACCGTACGGCATACTATAGCACGCCGTTTTTCATCATTTTTGAGGATTTGAAAAAAAATCAAACAAATCAAAAAACTATGGGCTATAACCCATCGTTTTTTTTTATTTTTATTTTCAAATCCTCAAAAATGATGAAAAACGGCATTCTATAGTATGCCGTACGGTATGGGCTATTAGACAAGCGTCTAAAAATGGGATAAAAACGTTTAAAAATAGACGTCTAAAACACGTCTAAAAATAGACGTGTTTTAGACGTCTATTTTTTGACGTTTTTTATCCCATTTTTGACCATGGGCTATAGCCCATACCGTACGGCATACTATAGCACGCCGTTTTTCATCATTTTTGAGGATTTGAAAAAAATCTAAAAAATCTAAAAAATCTAAAAACGATGGGCTATAACCCACCGTTTTTTTTTATTTTTATTTTCAAATCCTCAAAAATGATGAAAAACGGCATTCGATAGTATGCCGTACGGTATGGGCTATTAGACAAGCGTCTAAAAATGGGATAAAAACGTTTAAAAATAGACGTCTAAAACACGTCTAAAAATAGACGTGTTTTAGACGTCTATTTTTAGACGTTTTTTATCCCATTTTGACCATGGGCTATAGCCCATACCGTAGGGCATACTATAGCACGCCGTTTTTCATCATTTTTGAGGATTTGAATTATTTTTTAAATAATAAAACAAACGATGGGCTGTAACCCATCGTTGTTTTTTTTTCATTTTTTTTCCAAATCCTCAAAAATGATGAAAAACGGCGTGCTATAGTATGCCGAACGGTATGGGCTATTAGACGAGCATCTAAAAATGGGATAAAAACGTCAAAAAATTGACGTCTAAAACACGTCTATTTTTAGACGTGTTTTAGACGTCTATTTTTAGACATTTTTTATCCCATTTTTGACCATGGGCTATAGCCCATACCGTACGGCATACTATAGCATGCAGTTTTTCATCATTTTTGAGGATTTGAAAAAAAATCAAACAAATCAAAAAACTATGGGCTATAACCCATCGTTTTTTTTAATTTTTATTTTCAAATCCTCAAAAATGATGAAAAACGGCATTCTATAGTATGCCGTACGGTATGGGCTATTAGACAAGCGTCTAAAAATGGGATAAAAACGTTTAAAAATAGACGTCTAAAACACGTCTAAAAATAGACGTGTTTTAGACGTCTATTTTTTGACGTTTTTTATCCCATTTTTGACCATGGGCTATAGCCCATACCGTACGGCATACTATAGCACGCCGTTTTTCATCATTTTTGAGGATTTGAAAAAAATCTAAAAAATCTAAAAAATCTAAAAACGATGGGCTATAACCCACCGTTTTTTTTTATTTTTATTTCCAAATCCTCAAAAATGATGAAAAACGGCGTGCTATAGTATGCCGAACGGTATGGGCTATTAGACGAGCATCTAAAAATGGGATAAAAACGTCAAACAATTGACGTCTAAAACACGTCTATTTTTAGACGTGTTTTAGACGTCTATTTTTAGACATTTTTTATCCCATTTTTGACCATGGGCTATAGCCCATACCGTACGGCATACTATAGCACGCCGTTTTTCATCATTTTTGAGGATTTGAAAAAAAATCAAACAAATCAAAAAACTATGGGCTATAACCCATCGTTTTTTTTTATTTTTATTTTCAAATCCTCAAAAATGATGAAAAACGGCATTCTATAGTATGCCGTACGGTATGGGCTATTAGACAAGCGTCTAAAAATGGGATAAAAACGTTTAAAAATAGACGTCTAAAACACGTCTAAAAATAGACGTGTTTTAGACGTCTATTTTTTGACGTTTTTTATCCCATTTTTGACCATGGGCTATAGCCCATACCGTACGGCATACTATAGCACGCCGTTTTTCATCATTTTTGAGGATTTGAAAAAAATCTAAAAAATCTAAAAAATCTAAAAACGATGGGCTATAACCCACCGTTTTTTTTTATTTTTATTTTCAAATCCTCAAAAATGATGAAAAACGGCATTCTATAGTATGCCGTACGGTATGGGCTATTAGACAAGCGTCTAAAAATGGGATAAAAACGTTTAAAAATAGACGTCTAAAACACGTCTAAAAATAGACGTGTTTTAGACGTCTATTTTTAGACGTTTTTTATCCCATTTTGACCATGGGCTATAGCCCATACCGTAGGGCATACTATAGCACGCCGTTTTTCATCATTTTTGAGGATTTGAATTATTTTTTAAATAATAAAACAAACGATGGGCTGTAACCCATCGTTGTTTTTTTTTCATTTTTTTTCCAAATCCTCAAAAATGATGAAAAACGGCGTGCTATAGTATGCCGAACGGTATGGGCTATTAGACGAGCATCTAAAAATGGGATAAAAACGTCAAAAAATTGACGTCTAAAACACGTCTATTTTTAGACGTGTTTTAGACGTCTATTTTTAGACATTTTTTATCCCATTTTTGACCATGGGCTATAGCCCATACCGTACGGCATACTATAGCATGCAGTTTTTCATCATTTTTGAGGATTTGAAAAAAAATCAAACAAATCAAAAAACTATGGGCTATAACCCATCGTTTTTTTTAATTTTTATTTTCAAATCCTCAAAAATGATGAAAAACGGCATTCTATAGTATGCCGTACGGTATGGGCTATTAGACAAGCGTCTAAAAATGGGATAAAAACGTTTAAAAATAGACGTCTAAAACACGTCTAAAAATAGACGTGTTTTAGACGTCTATTTTTTGACGTTTTTTATCCCATTTTTGACCATGGGCTATAGCCCATACCGTACGGCATACTATAGCACGCCGTTTTTCATCATTTTTGAGGATTTGAAAAAAATCTAAAAAATCAAAAAAATCTAAAAACGATGGGCTATAACCCACCGTTTTTTTTTATTTTTATTTCCAAATCCTCAAAAATGATGAAAAACGGCGTGCTATAGTATGCCGAACGGTATGGGCTATTAGACGAGCATCTAAAAATGGGATAAAAACGTCAAACAATTGACGTCTAAAACACGTCTATTTTTAGACGTGTTTTAGACGTCTATTTTTAGACATTTTTTATCCCATTTTTGACCATGGGCTATAGCCCATACCGTACGGCATACTATAGCACGCCGTTTTTCATCATTTTTGAGGATTTGAAAAAAAATCAAACAAATCTAAAAAATCTAAAAACGATGGGCTATAACCCACCGTTTTTTTTTATTTTTATTTTCAAATCCTCAAAAATGATGAAAAACGGCATTCTATAGTATGCCGTACGGTATGGGCTATTAGACAAGCGTCTAAAAATGGGATAAAAACGTTTAAAAATAGACGTCTAAAACACGTCTAAAAATAGACGTGTTTTAGACGTCTATTTTTTGACGTTTTTTATCCCATTTTTGACCATGGGCTATAGCCCATACCGTACGGCATACTATAGCACGCCGTTTTTCATCATTTTTGAGGATTTGAAAAAAATCTAAAAAATCTAAAAAATCTAAAAACGATGGGCTATAACCCACCGTTTTTTTTAATTATTTTTTTCAAATCCTCAAAAATGATGAAAAACGGCATTCTATAGTATGCCGTACGGTATGGGCTATTAGACAAGCGTCTAAAAATGGGATAAAAACGTTTAAAAATAGACGTCTAAAACACGTCTAAAAATAGACGTGTTTTAGACGTCTATTTTTAGACGTTTTTTATCCCATTTTTGACCATGGGCTATAGCCCATACCGTAGGGCATACTATAGCACGCCGTTTTTCATAATTTTTGAGGATTAGAATTTGTTTTAAATAATAAAACAAACGATGGGCTGTAACCCATCGTTGTTTTTTTTTTTTTTTTTTTTTCAAATCCTCAAAAATGATGAAAAACGGCGTGCTATAGTATGCCGAACGGTATGGGCTATTAGACGAGCATCTAAAAATGGGATAAAAACGTCAAAAAATAGACGTCTAAAACACGTCTATTTTTAGACGTGTTTTAGACGTCTATTTTTTGACGTTTTTTATCCCATTTTTGACCATGGGCTATAGCCCATACCGTACGGCATACTATAGCACGCCGTTTTTCATCATTTTTGAGGATTTGAAAAAAATCTAAAAAATCAAAAAACTATGGGCTATAACCCATCGTTTTTTTTTTTTTCAAATCCTCAAAAATGATGAAAAACGGCATTCTATAGTATGCCGTACTGTATGGGCTATTAGACGAGCGTCTAAAAATGTGATAAAAACGTCTAAAAATAGACGTCTAAAACACGTCTAAAAATGTACGTGTTTTAGACGTCTATTTTAGACGTTTTTTATCCCATTTTCGACCATGGGCTATAGCCCATACCGTACGGCATACTATAGCACGCCGTTTTTCATCATTTTTGAGGATTTGAAAAAAATAAAAAAAATCTAAAAACTATGGGCTATAACCCATCGTTTTTTTTCTTCATTTTTTTCAAATCCTCAAAAATGATGAAAAACGGTGTGCTATAGTATGCCGTACGGTATGGGCTATTAGACGAGCGTCTAAAAATGGGATAAAAACGTCTAAAAATAGACGTCTAAAACACGTCTAAAAATAGACGTGTTTTAGACGTCTATTCTTAGAAGTTTTTTATCCCATTTTTGACCATGGGCTATAGCCCATACCGTACGGCAGCACGCCATTTTTCATCATTTTTGAGGATTTGAAAAAAAAAAAAAAAACGATGGGCCCATCGTTTTTTTTTTTTTTTAATCCTCAAAAATGATGAAAAACGGCATTCTATAGTATGCCGTACGGTATGGGCTATTAGACGAGCGTCTAAAAATGGGATAAAAACGTCTAAAAATAGACGTCAAAAACACGTCTAAAAATAGACGTGTTTTAGACGTCTATTCTTAGACGTTTTTTATCCCATTTTTGACCATGGGCTATAGCCCATACCGTACGGCAGCACGCCATTTTTCATCATTTTTGAGGATTTGAAAAAAAAAAACAAAAAAAAAAACGATGGGCTATAACCCATCGTTTTTTTTTTTTCGAATCCTCAAAAATGATGAAAAACGGCATTCTATAGTATGCCGTACGGTATGGGCTATTAGACGAGCGTCTAAAAATGGGATAAAAACGTCTAAAAATAGACGTCTAAAACACGTCTAAAAATAGACGTGTTTTAGACGTCTATTTTTAGACGTTTTTTATCCCATTTTAGACCATGGGCTATAGCCCATACCGTACGGCATACTATAGCACGCCGTTTTTCATCATTTTTGAGGATTTGAAAAAAATCTAAAAACTATGGGCTATAACCCATCGTTTTATTTTTTTTTCATTTTTTTCAAATCCTCAAAAATGATGAAAAACGGCGTGCTATAGTATGCCGTACGGTATGGGCTATTATAAAAATGATTTTTGACCAAGGGCTATAGCCCATACCGTACGGCATACTAGCACGCAGTTTTTCATCATTTTTGAGGATAAAAACGTCTAAAAATAGACGTCTAAAACACGTCTATTTTTAGAAGTTTTTTATCCCATTTTTGACCATGGGCTATAGCCCATACCGTACAGCATACTATAGCACGCCGTTTTTTATCATTTTTGAGGATTTGAAAAAAATCGTTTTATTTTTTTTCCATTTTTTTCAAATCCTCAAAAACGGCGTGCTATAGTATGCCGTACGGTATGGGCTATTATAAAAATGATTTTTGACCAAGGGCTATAGCCCATACCGTACGCCGTACGGCATACTAGCACGCAGTTTTTCATCATTTTTGAGGATTTGAAAAAAATGAAAAATAAAAAAACGATGGGTTATAGCCCATAGTTTTTTGATTTTTTTCAAATCCTCAAAAATGATGAAAAACGGCGTGCTATAGTATGCCGTACGGTATGGGCTATAGCCCATGGTCAAAAATGGGATGGTCTAAAAATAGACGTCTAAAACACGTCTATTTTTAGACGTGTTTTAGACGTCTATTCTTAGACGTTTTTATCCCATTTTTAGACGCTGGTCTAATAGCCCATACCGTACGGCATATGGGCAAAATATATTGAAAATGTATTTTGATACAAAATACAAATACTGGGTCAAAATCTCATTTCTTCCATCTCAGTGAAATACAAATTACAAAATACAAAAAAGTATTTCAAATACATGTATTTCAAATACTGCCCATCTCTGGGCATACTATAGCACGCCGTTTTTCATCATTTTTGAGGATTTGAAAAAAAAAAAAAAAAAACATACGATGGTTTATAGCCCATCGTTTTTTTAATTTGAATTCAAAATTTGAATTTGAATTTTCTTTTTTTTTCTTTTTTTTTTTTTGGTAACAATGGTAATATTAATAATAAACATAAGATGAAAAATAAAGCAAAGAAAGAGAAAACAGAACAAACGGCACTGGTAAAAATAAATAATAAGAGATAATACAGCACTATATGTTGCAAAGGCCTGTCTAAAAAGGTGGGTCTTTAAATGTTTAAAAAAAAAGGTCCACTGAGGCCACAGATTTCAGATGTTCCGGGAGGTCATCCCATAGCCTGGGGGCGAAACTAGCAAAGGCTCGATCACCTTTAGTTTTTAGCCTTGTGGGTGGAACGACCAGCAGGGCTTGGGATGAGGATATCAGAGGCCTTCTAGGAACATACTGTATGGATGGAACGACCAGCAGGGCTTGTATTCTGTCTCAGATAGATGCGTGTCCCTTCTACATCCCTTTACATATAGCGAACATGATCATGGAATCAGAGTCTTAAAACCAGGGTAGCATTCCAAATTGTACAGTCCTCTTATCATCCAATAATCGTTCATTTGTAAAACTGAAATAAACATTACAATGTCTTGGTCAGAAAACATACTTCAACACAAATGTATAATCAATTACAATATTACCTCTGTGCATGTTGACAAAAAGCTACTGTAGTCTAGCATAATGACAAAAGCTACATTCAGCTTAGCTTAGTATTTTTTACAGCATCATGAAATGTATTTTAAACTCAAAACCACATGAATTACATTATTTAAATGCACACAATACAGAAATGCAATTGTAGAATCAAACACTGAAAACGTACAAGCAAAGGCTTTTCCCAAGGCACAACAGAACAAAAGGAGGCCTTCTAGGAACATATGGGTGGAGTAAGTCACAAATATATGGGGGTGCCTGACCATGGAGGGTTCAGTGTGTGATGACAAGAAATTTAAAATGAATATAATTTACTGGGAGCCAGTGCAAGGAAAACAGGATTGGTGTGATGTGGCAGGATCTGCTGGACCTGGCCAGCAATCTGGCAGCAGTGTTCTGAACTAGTTGCAGCCGGCGGTCTAATGAGGATTTGGAGAGACATGTGAAGAGGGAATTACAGTAATCCAGACGTGATGATATAAATGCATGGATGATCATTTCTAGCTCCGGGTGTGAAACGACTGATCTAAGTTTGGCGATATTGCGAAGATGGAAAAAGCAGTTACTGGATACAGACTTGACATGCTTATCAAGAAGCCTGATCTAGAATAATTCCTAGATTTCTAGGGTTAGAGCAGATTTGTCTTTAGTGACCCAAGGTGGTTGGCAACATCTGCAGTGACTTTATCAGGGGCGACAATTAACACTTTTCTGCATTTAATTGCAAAAAAATGTTAGCCATCCAGTTTGACGTCTGATAGGCATTCATGTTCGTGTGTTGATTACATCAGTCTTTCCTGGCTTGAATGAGCAGTAAAGCTGTATGTCGTCGGCATAACAGTGGTACCCTCAAAACTGCTTATTGGTCCTAGGGGAAGTAAATATAAAGCAAATAGAAGTGGACCTAAGACCGATCCCTGTGGAACGCGACATGGTAGAGTAGAGGACTCAGGAGTAGGGACCAATGGCCACAGAGAAGCTCCTGTCCGATAGATAGGACTGGAACCAATCTAAGGCGGTCCCGGAGACACCGACCCACTTGCTGAGCCCATCAATTAAAATATGATGGTCTACGGTGTTGAAGGCTGCACTTTCAAGCAACACCAGGATAGCAATCACCGACATCGGATGACATCATAATGTCATTTGTTACGCTAAGTAGAGCCGTTTCTGTGGAATGCATTAGAAGCCTGATTGGAATTTGTCGCAGATAGTGTTGAATTAATATGTCATTGAGCTGACTGGTTGCATGATTGCCCTTTTAAAATTAGATGGAACGTGGCCGGATGTTAGTGACGAGTTAATATAGAGTAGGCAGATGAAAATACATCCTGAGCATAAAGCTCACAATGGTCAGGCACCACAATATCTCAAAGAACTCGTCGATCCTTACAATCTTAACAGAACAGTGTGTTCATAGTTTACAAAAATGTTTAGTCCTGAATATCAAAAGTTACAATAGGAGGCAGGGCGTTTAAGTCCCGGGCACCGTCTCCCGGCATCTGTCCTCTGGGTGACACGCTCTGCACAGTCAAGACTAGACTAAAAACCTCTATGACAAAGGTCACCCGACAAAGTAAAAAGGGTGAGAAGAGAACCCCTCGGCGTGGTCACGCCGCCAGGGCGAGTTAATTGCACAAACAAACACGGTTGTATATTATGTACACGTAATAGAGGCTAGTATTTTATAGAGAGGCTTTATGTGATGGGAGTTTAATTGTGTTTAAGTGCTTTGCATATATGAAATGTCTTGTCGTAGTTTACCGTTTTGCCTCATTCTAGTGTTGTTCTATATAACCCACTGAGTATTTACTTAATAAAGATTGTTATACATGTGAAACCCTCGTCTGTGGTCCTTCCAGGTTCGGACAGGACTACAGTTTGTAGTAAACTGAGTCTTTTACTTAATTTTCATATAGAAATGTTTAGGCATTTTGAGCAAAGATCCCGGGAGGAGAGAGATAAAAAAAAAAGTCAGAATACGAAAGTGGAGACACATGGGGAGGGATGGAGCTCGTTAATTTATATCGATAACGATCAGGTTTAGGGCCGATTCATACTCCTATTTTACTGCTGTTTCGGCGCTGTAGTGCCGAAATGATTTCGGCTCGTCAGAAATTCTCAGTAGCACCGAAGAGCCGACTTTAGAACGGTACCCGCCGCCCCGAACCTCAAATGACGTCAAATTGTAGGCTTTACAGCGCCGAACCGACTTTTATTCGGCTCTAAAATAGGAGTATGAATGGGCCCTTAGAGCAATTTCTATTATTTTGTGGAAAGACAGGAGACAATAAATTCTGAACAGAAACAGTATCTTATACTAGGGCAATTGACCTTTTTACCAATAAAATATTAAAGAAACTGTTAACAGGTCAATACATGTTCTGCCACTTTAAAAGCATAATTGTGTTTACCCGGATAGTGCTGGTTGGCATTTATTGATTCATCTCTTGATTATTTAAACATGAACGGGCCACTATGCTCAACAAGCCCAAAGCTTATTGATAACGGGTACTCAATAAGTTTAAGGATTTATTTCGGGTATCGAGCTCCATCCCTACACATGGGTATCAACATTTTATTGCTCACGGTCAAGCGGTTCATGAGCTATGCCCGTTTAAAGTTAGAATTTTCAGTTGAGTGCTATAGCGCCACCCATTGGCCAATGGTTGTGGGCTTTGTGTCCTCACCGTTTGGCATTGCCCTCTAGGTTGTCCTGATCAGATGGGGTGATCGGAAATCAGGGCCAATCTTCATTTTCAAATGATTGGAATCCCCCCCCCCCGCCCCAAAAAAAAAAAAAAGGGTAGAGGGCTACCATATTGCCAAGTTTCACGAAAATCCAACAGCACAGTTCAGCTAGAACTGACATTTTTGGTGTTAGGAGAAGAGAAAAATAAGGGACCAAGAGTCCCTTCGGGCTTGGTCCCTAAATAGACTTCTTTGTACTCCCTACAGTTGGGTTACAAACAGTAAAGAACCTGGGGGTTATCATCTATGAAAAGGCAACACAATGAGCAGAAAATGAACCATGTAAATACAACAAATTGAGCAGAGCACCGCAGGGAGTTGAACCCCATTCTGGTAAACCAGGAGTACCACACCAGTGCCTTAGTTTTATAATTTACAGGTCCAAAATCAGTCATTAGTTTCAATTTAGCAAAATATGTTTTAAACGTACTCTTGCCGACCTCCTGCGGCAAGATAATTAAAAAAAGATAGCCAATTTGAATCTCGACTATAAATGATAGCCATGATCATGTCTTTATACAATTGAAATTATACAATTGAAAAAGAGAAGACTCACTCCACAAATACCTTAAAGAAAACTCCTCAGACATAAACTAAGAATATCTTATTTGGTCATGCTCATAAAGTGCTGAAAAGTGCTAAAAGTGAAAAGTGCAGCAGAAAACGTTTGGGTCATAGGCCCATCATCAATGACTCGCCTACTGACCGGCATGGATGACGTTTTAGCTGCAAATGGCAGCATAAATAAATCACATCAATACACACCACATAATGTGATGTTAACTGACGCAATGAAGCTTGCACATTATAAGACATACATCACATCAACCAACATCACACACCTAGCCCTACCCTAACCCTAAGTTCATTATGTGATGTGGGATGACATGATGAAGCCTTACTCACAAATGTGAAATGAGACAAGACATAAACACACATCACATACCGGGCCTGTGTTCATAGGTGATGTGGGCTTACGTAATGAAGCTTTACTCACAAATTAAATCTGATAATATAGCACGAACAATGGTCTTATGACCTAGATGTTTGCTGCTGCACTTTTCACTTTAAGCACTTGGAGCACTTTATGAACATGAACAAAATAGATTTTCTTGGTCTCTGCCCAAGCAGTTGGCCTTAGGTTTTCGTGGCGCAAGTATTTTTCCATCTAGTTGTCCCATGTAGGAAACATGGGGCAAGACTGTACAATTTATGCCATTTGTGGACGATTGACATAAATTATACGAGGTAGCAGCATTCTTTGCGCCCCAGTATTTCTCAGCAATACTATGAACATTAGTACACAACATGAACAGCAATAAACACAATTCGTATGGCGCAATGCCAACAGACGTGAATGACGAGCTATCCGCAATGTGAAATATCACCTTTAAAAAACACATAAATGCACATCACATACCAGGCCTGTGTTCATATCTGATGTGAACTGACGTGATGACGCTTTACTGGTAAATGACATGAAACAGCTCCAAATGAGAAACTGTACGCGAGACACAACCCAAGTCACATACACTAGTGAAGAACTAGTGTCATAGATGGGCAAGAAAGAAATAAGAAATTACAATACAATAAAGCAAAATGCGATTAAAAACTCTGAGACCACAAAAACAAATAACTTTATTAAAGCAAAGAAGAGAGAAAAGATGAAGGTTGGGTAGAAACCTTGTACGTCCAAAACGGTTACTTTTATGGACCAATAAAAACAACTGTGATCCAATATTATTAATATAATAATCTGTGTTCCAATGTTATTTAGTCACAAGCAAAAAAAACCCAGAATACTACATGTTAAATATTCAATAATGGATTATCTTTGCCTCATGGGATTGGCCATTTGCTACTTGTGTGTGACACTGTAGCATGACCAAGTAAGGAAATTAATTTACAAAAGAAGGTTGAACTATGGAGATGCAAGGTTTCTGCCCGACAGCCAAGGATAATAAACTACGCTCACTTACCTTCAATATCAGCACTAAACAAAAACACACACACCAACCAAGGAGGCAAATGACACAGCGGCCATCATTTGCTTCCTCTTGTTAGTTTGCACAGACCTACAGCATAGTAAGCTGTAAACACAGTGTTAAGGGGCTACATGCTACCCTAATGACACGACATAATCACATACCTCCACATCACATTTGTACACACATAAAACACTAGTGAAGAACAAGGGCAATAGATAGGCAAGAAGAAAGAAATTACCTAAATAAAATAAAGCAAAATGCGATTAAAAACTATAACAAAATAAATAACTTTATTAAATCCAAAGAATAGAGAAGAGAAAGGAGACACAAGAGAACATACATATGTGATGTGGATGTGGACAGACTTTACCCATAAATTATGTTAAACGATCAATAAATCACATGCCTCCACAAAAATCACACAACGGTGATGTGGACTGGCATTATACACACAAATTAAGTGAAACTATACATGTCGCAAAGACAACCTACGGTATGGTAGCATGTAGCCCACTTAAACAAGCAGCAGGAATCAGACGGTTAACTAACCTTCACTCCAACAGCACCCAGCAGTGGCAACAGCATAGAGTTCACCCAGCAGTGGCAACAGCATAGAGTTCACAACTCCAGTCAGCTTCACTTTCTGAAATGGCAGGGGAAAAGAAAATTAGTTGTCGGCCTACAGGATGACATTTTGGAAGTCATAACAATCACTGACAGGGCTGTGTCACCATTATTACACACATTCTAGGGCTATAATCTGCCTTGTGCAACCTTTTTTTTTCATGAAGCCTAAAAGCTAAAAAGGAAACTTCGTATTCATATGTTCAACAGCAAACACAATTGTTAATCGCAATCCTTTGTATGACAATGAATGGTCAACTTAACATGTTGTAATGGTGACACAGCCCTAGTTTCTACTACAGCCACATGTAATCCAGGTACGTACCGTGGGGGGCCTTCCGTCGCTCGGTTGAAGATGGCCGGTATTAATAGAGCCGCGTAGGTTGTATGGCACAATACGTCCCGAGCACCGTACGCCTCGTAATCTCAGGGAGCGTTCGTTGACACCGTTATACGTTTCAGCCCAGCCGAGTAGACACTCTATTACCAATACCAGCCATCTCCTGATGACTGCATCCAAGGTCACCGCATGACACCAAGGTCACATGATCAACCTGTAAGACACAAACATACGCCAACATTACTCTTTATCCAGATTTTATACATTGTAGAAAATACATCTTTAGGAAATTATTGCATTTTTCTTTTGCAACCAGATCTTATTTTAATAATGTTTGGGAGACAAAAAACACTTTCCTGGGGTTTTTATGCATTTAGATATTTTAGTATTTCAAAGAGTCCATGATGTCATGGACACTGGGCTCACTTCCTTCCTGGACTAAATGTTGTCTCAGTAAGACAGCCCTCCCCCTATCCACAAGGAGGAGCAGTGGACCAAAGCATTGTGGGAATTGTAGTTCAGGAAGGAAGTGAGCCCAGTGTCCATGACATCATGGAGTCCATGGACACTTTGAAATACTAATATCTAAAAACACATAAAAACCCCAAGAAAGTGTTTGTCTCAAAAATCATTCAAATAAGATCTGGCTGCAAAAGGGGTCCTTTAAAGTTGAAATCAAGTTGCTCTGTATGGTAGAAATTGGCATGTAGATCTGCTACTTTTGTATGTATGTGTACGTTTGTACATTTGAGTTTTCCATCCAGCAGAGAGACATTTAGTTTAGTTTAATCTTATGAATGGGTCTGAGCCACAGTTACTTGTGTTACCATTATGTACTAAAGTAAAAGGGTATGGCATCAAAATGCACTTACAAAATGACCAAATGTAGCTCATTACGCAGAAATGTCCCATTTCAAATGTTTGAAAGGAAAACAAATCTGAAAATAGCAGATCTACAATATCACAATGCATTGCATCACAATGCATTGTGAGATTGTAGATCAGCTACTTCCAAATGGCCAAAATGTGTTTGTAGCCCAGTGGAAAATTGCAATGTAGCCAAAAGGATACATTTTAAATAATCCAAATCTACAAAAAGTGTCCAAATAATAGAATATAAAAGTACAATACATTGTCCGCAGTACTTCAGTAGATGTAATTATTTACTTTCCACCTGTTTTAGTTTATTTGTTTGTGTCTCAAAAAGTACCAACACATTCCTCATATTGTTGTCCTTTTAGAGTCACAATAAACAACCAACAGTCCTTGTAACAACACTAATGTTTAAACAAATACACATTAATGTTGGCTAAAAACCATGCGGTTCTCAAACAAATTTCCTTACCTTTCAACAGCTACCCCAAACACACTGCTATGCACCGTGTGGGGCTCCATTTTAAATCATAAGCCCCGCCTACTGTATCCGGATCAAGACCTTCGGTCATTGGTCCGTCAGAGTGTGGATTTACAAGCCAGCCAGCCAGACAGACAGCCAGCCAGCCAGCCAGCCAGCCAGACAGACAACTTGTGTCAAGATAGAACTGCTGCATCCATAATAATCTTCAGACACATGCAGTGTCTGCTGGTGAACACTAGATGGAAGCAAAACGTCGGTTTCCCAGTCTGTCCGTGACAAACTACTTTAAACATGTAGTCTCTCTCTCTCTCTCTCTCTCTCTCTCTCTCTCTCTCTCTCTCTCTCTCTCTCTCTCTCTCTCTCTCTCTCTCTCTCTCTCTCTCTCTCTCTCTCTCTCTCTCGAAGTGTATATTTGTATGTCTCTAAATGTTATGATAAATTGAACAAGGTAAACAAGTCTAGTGCTTTATTGGTCGTCCAGTTTGTATTGAGTTGTGCTTAGTTGAAATGTTCTGTAATTCTGCAAACTGTTAATAAATAGCCTACTTCAATCAATCAATCAATCAATCAATCAATATCAATCACAGGCCACCAACACGTATGAATGAGTATGAATGAGTTGTCATTGGATAAGACGTTGTCTACAATTCCATGCTGTGATGATGTCTCTAAATGGGTAAATTTCGTGTAAATGAAGTAATGCAGATGTTTAACAATAATTAATTATACCTCCTGGGGTCTTTATGTGTGTACTATGTGGTTTTAGATGTTTTAGATTGTAGCCGTGAGCCCAGTGTCTCTGATGTCATGGACACTGGGCTCACTTACTTCCTGGACTACATCTAGAATAAATAAAGAGGATGGGGCACGGAGGCGTGGCCTAGGCTCCTGCGGGAGGTTTGCACATGCTCAGTGTAAACAGGAACTGCGATGATGGAGTGCCTCTGCCTCTGCGCCTCTCCTAATTTCTGATCGTCTACACCTTTGTTAAATTGACGCACACACGCACACCCATACACACACACACACACAAACACTCCTCTCTCTCTCTGTCGCTCTAATTAATTAGTCTCATGTCGCGCAGCTGCGCACAGTTTCTGCCGGCGGATCCTGCCGGGAGCTGCCTATGCCATAGAAAGCATAGGTGAGTTCCAGGCTACAGTAAGACAGACCTCCCCTATCCACAAGGAGGAGCAGTGCACCAAAGTATTATGGGAATTGTAGTCCAGGAAGGAAGTGAGCCCAGTGTCCATGACATCAGAGACACTGGGCTCACTTTCACTTTATGGATTTGGTTTCTTATGAAGATTGTCTTATTGGCAATAATGGAATAGTCACAGAATACACACAAATCACAAAATTATGACACTAAAAATGTAATGTGCATGTGTATAGGCCTCTATACCCCTGAAAACAGGAGAAATATATTGCACATGCATCTGACAGTATCCAGACATCTGACAAGTATAGGCTTTAAACAGCTTATCAACATCAGCTGTTTCTGGGCAGTTCCTGTTACCTGCGGTTACCTCTCCTCAGAACCCAGTCATGTCATAGAACTCCATGTATGGGCACCGCTCCATGTAGAACTCCATATTTGGGAGTAGTGATGATGCAAGGATCAAGGCAACTCAACTTAAAACCAGCTCACGCCACATTAATCAGTGAGTTCAAACCTAAGAGAGACCAGGATTTTATCGCTATACAAACATGATGTTAGAACAACGTACAACTGTAATATTTTCACTCTGTGTGAGTTGCTTCATCTGGACACTGCTAGTGGACATTAAGAGTTCTAACACTAGAACACTGGTCACGGCTTGCAACAACTTTTCTTTGTCTCTGTTCAAGCAGCTGACGGAAAACAACAGCGCCAATGTGTTCTACTCTCCTCTCAGCATCTCCTCCGCTCTGGCCATGGTATTGTTGGGAGCACGTGGAAACACAGCCACCCAGATGACAGAGGTCCTGCACTTCCACAAGTCTGTGGACGACGTCCACCCAGCCTTCTCTAAACTTATAAGTGACCTAAACAAGCCAGGGAAGTCCTATGATCTCAGTGTGGCCAACCGCCTGTATGGAGAGAGGACCTACCGGTTTGTCAAGGAGTTCTTGAGTGAGACCAGAAAACACTATGATGCACAGCTGGAGTCTGTGGACTTCACGCACAATGCAGAGGGAGCCAGGCTGAACATCAACAGCTGGGTGGAGAAGCAGACGCAAGGTAAAATCAAGGACTTGCTTGCCTCAGGTGCGTTGTCACCAGACACCAGAATGGTCTTGGTCAATGCCATCTACTTCAAAGCCAAGTGGCTCAAGTCATTCCATGAGGACAGCACGAGGGATGATATGTTCAGACTCAATAGGATGGAAAGCAAGCTGATGAAGATGATGTACCAGACATCCAAGTTCCCTCTTGCTTTCATCCCTGAGGTCAACTGTAAGGTCCTGGAGCTGCCCTACGTGGGGAAAGACCTCAGCATGCTCATCTTTCTGCCCAATGAGATCGAGGATGATACGACGGGCCTGGAGAAGCTAGAAAAGGAGCTAACCTATGAAAAGTTTGTGGACTGGACCAATCCAGGCATGATGTATCAGACAGAGGTTGACCTAGGCCTTCCTCGATTCAGGATGGAGGAAACGTATGACATGAACGAAGTCTTGATCAAGATGGGCATGGTGGACGCCTTTTCCCAAGGACAGAGTGACTTCTCTGGGATGTCTCCGTCCAACGATCTCACGCTTTCCAAGGTGATGCACAAGGCTTTTGTGGATGTGAATGAAGAGGGCACTGAGGCAGCGGCTGTCACTGATGTCTTCTCACTTGCATGTTCTTTCAGTGCCGAGAACCACTCTGTTCATTTTGTGGCTGACCACCCCTTTCTCTTCTTCATCCGGCACAACCCCACCATGAGCATCCTCTTTGCAGGCCGATACTGTTCTCCTCCTTGAGCTGGCTCTCAGAACTCAACTCTGGAACTGGTTACATGGACCACGGTTAGTGTATCGTTTGGCTCATTGGCTCATTCAATATGTCGTATTATCGCTTTGGCCAAAAGACCTAATAGACGTACCGCCAACAAACATATTTTAGCGGTCCAGGATTCGAGTCTGTGTGTCTATTTGTTGTGACCAAAGGTCGCAGTTGACTATGGAATCGTGCATTTCCCCTCAGTGTATGTGTTTGTTGGTAGGTCGGGGTGAAAGAGCATGTGACATCATCAGGGATGGAGCATGTGACATTAGGTGACATTATCAGCGATGGAGATCCCCGATGTAATCAATATTAAGCCCATATGTGGGGTTCCCTGACGTCATCAATATTGGCCAGCATTTCTACATCGGACCTCAAACCTCAAACCCTTAGATCAATAATGGAGCTGACCTATTCTGACGAGCCGAGCCTGGCAGCCGGCCAAAACTAGAGTTCTTAACACAATTGTGGCCTTGGACGTGTATACACGTCTTTTATATTATATCAAAACCACAGGGTGCTCCTCCGCGTCATCAGTGCCCATACCCGAGGTGGGGTTGGCGAAAGGGCCTTTCTGTGTGGAGTTTGCATGTTCTCCCCATGTCCCCTAGGGTAGGTAGCCTCACAAAAACATGCCGTATAATCCTGGTCTCTAAACTACCTTCCCCATGCCAGCCGGGGCACCTGATGGAGCGGAAAGGAACTGGTCGGAATAACGTGTTCCTTCAACGCGCTACGTCCAGCCGGGGAAACTCTCCCCCGTCAGGTGAAAAGAAGCAGCTTGGACCAGCTGCAGGGAGCGGCAGGGAGACGTCCCTGACCGCGGGCCCCACCATCCGGAGATGTTCTGAGATGAAAGGGGCGAAACATCAAGGAAGGATGGCTCCCAGCTGATGACCCTGACAGCTGGTACTCGCAACGCTCAGACCATCCATCCACCGAGGATTACCAAAGAGGAGGAACTAGCAACACCTGTAAGTAGCTCTAGCAGATTCTGCTTGTAGCAAAGCATCTTCAATGTTTACTTCACCTACTCATGCATAGAAGGAAGCATGAGGTCAGTCATCACTGACATCACAATACATCAGAAGAAAATAAAAACAAAGAATTCAATACAATACAAGGTTACATACGTGAAATTGCATTGGTTTACAAATTTCAAAATGATCTAAAAACAGTTACACATTGTGTGTCTGTATGTTTTAAAATTATGCAAGGATATACAATAATGTCAATTTTAATGTATTTTGTATGTTGTTCCATGTATTAAGGCCACAGAAGCTAAAGGCAGATTTACATAGTTCAGATTGACCTTTTGGACCAAACAAAGAAGAAAAACAACAAAAAGGGCCATTGTTTTCTACTTTCTAATTATTTGTTGGGCCAAAACATTGTTTATTGTCATGATTTGTCACGACAGGAGTTGGCTTTGTCCGCGGCGTAAAGGTCTTTAATTAAATAAAAACTTTTTGAAAGGTCTATGAGGAAAATGAACGGCGATTTATTTTCCGGGTCTCTCGAGGGGGCAGGGCTGCGACGCTCTCGCAAAGAAGCTACAAGAAAATGCAAATGATGTCTGGAAAGAAATGAAGGTATTCAATAAGTGCAAAACATCTTTGCCAACAAATATTGACAAGACTACTGGCTCCGAGGAGATTGCTCAATTGTGGCAGAAACAATATTATTATGAACTGTTTCAACTGTGTTCAAAGCAACGCCTTTATAGTGGGCAACATTGACAACAGTGAGGATGTTACCATTTCCCCACAAGAAATCTATGATGCAGTCAGAGTCCGACTCCTTAAAGATAACAAGGCATGTGGTATGGACAAAATATCGGCTGAGCATTTACATTTTGCAGGCAGAAAACTCTGCTTCACTGTGTTTTCAATACATACAAAAGTTATGTTTTAACGGTTTTATTAGTGCCTGTTATTAAAAAGTCTGGGAAGCTGAATAGCTCAGATAATTATATACTGAACAGACTGGAGAAGTTTGTCCTGACGTCTGACAACGAGCTGTATTTTTAACCTAAACATGGTACTGATATGTGTATTCTTGTACTTCAGCATTAGTGCTTTTTTTCCTCAAAAATGTTAACCTTGTTTGGGTATTGATTAAAGAGTTAATTAATATTCAAAAACAACACCATGGATCTAGACAGTTTAATAGATTCAAAATAATAAAAGCAGTACGTGCCATTGATTTGATTGAAAATGTACTTCACAGTATGCAGAATACATTTCAAACGAAAGTACAGCTACAAAAACTGTTACTTGAAGATAGAACCAGAAAAGTCACAAAGACTTGTTTACATAAGGGTCCTCCAGTTTCAATTAATCAGAACATTTAATGACGTACAAATGTACACTTCTATGAAAAAAAGGAAATCATACAGTTAAAAAATGGAAAAGGATTATGTGCAGGGATGCTGGGGGGGGGGGGGGGGGGGGTTAATTGAGCACACCAAAGGACACAGGATTGAGATGGCAGACGTGAAATGAGGCCTCTTATAGTAATTGATTAGTATTGGGTCATTCATAATCAATAGGTATGATGGAAATGTGTGTGGCCTCATGATGGTAGTGTCTGTTAGCGAGCTGGAGCGAGCGTCTCATCTCTAGCTGTGAATTTATGCTAGGAAACTGGAACTGTTGAACACTGGACAGACATCTCAGTGTTAATACCTGTGACATGATCGACAATAATAAACTGTATTTATAGAGCACATTTCGAGACAGAAATGCGGCGCAAAGTGCTCTGCAGAACAAATAAAGAAAGGCAAAAACATAAAACTACACTTTAAGCTTGATCTTCTATTAATCATCCAGTCCATAAACTAATTAAACATCCAACCATAAACTAATTAAACATCCAGTCCATAAACTAATTAAACATCCAGTCCATAAACTCAATTCCAAAATTGAGTGCCATGGAAACCCAATGTTAGTGGACTCATTGTTGTGTATAGGAATCCTGTGTTCAGAAAACACACATGCACGTGTACACACACACACACACACACACACACACACACACACACACACACACACACACACACACACACACACACACACACACAAACAGTGACTCCCTGTTAATCAGGATTTAGATAAGAAGTATATTGATCAGGAGCCGGTGAAGGTCTTGGAGGTCTTAGTGGACGGCTGTGATGTGGTCTTTGGATTATTTGAGCTCACGTTGGTATTTGAGCTGGAAACTCTGGAAACGAAAAGAAACCATGTAATTAATAATCTAATATAATTATTATAGACATTAACTCAATGACCGCCATCTAGTGGTGGCTCAGAGCGGCACACTCGCCACACATAATTCAATGGGCGAGGCGCTTACATTGAAAGCTGATTTGGCCAGAAATTCTGAGTCAGGAAGTAAAAATCAGATATTTTAACGGCTGCCATAAAACATACTTTTTGTAAGCTAGGATCAAATCGTTTAGAGAAGGAGCCCAAATCAAGCTTGTTTTTGGTCTATAAAGAAGAATCAGAGATATCTACGTTCTAAGAATCTCGTCCCCATAGACAGCATAAAGTCCGAAGATTTTCCATTCCCGTTCTTTAATTTAATTGAATTTTGTTGTGTTGTTTTGTTCACCACAGTGTTATGACCACGTACAGGACACAGTGTAATCAATTGATATTAAAAAAAGGCGTCAAAGGGCGATTTTAAGACGAATCTTATATTCATCAGTTATGGATCCTATCCTTACCTTCTCCTCCTTGCGCATCCATTGAATATAGGGAGCGACTCTGGTGAACACATCGGGATGAGTGTGACTGCATTCCTTTACCACAAAGCTGAGAGCACCAAAGACATACGTTGTGCCTTTCCACGGGCAGGTCAAAGCTCCGCCAGAGTCGCCCTATAGTGAGAAAGAGACAAGTGGATTTTTAGCTCTTCCATGGACCTGTGACTTACTTGACCTTTGACCTTTTGCCAGGTGCTTGTAAAGCACCTCTAGTAGCGACCGTAGTGCAGGACACTTTTTGATAATTGGCTCTTTCATGATTGCCTCTAAGCCAATGACTAACTGGCACTGCAAGCACGGGAAAAACGCATGTCCAACCGCATGTCCGACCGTCGGTCCGTTGGTGTGTCTAATCTGCGTGTGCATCCCCCCCCCCCCCTGACTGTCTAACTATGTACACTAATGTAGGCTTACACAAAGTACAGGTACAGTTCAAAAGAAAGTACAGGTCAATACAAAGACTGCTACTGAGGATATAACCAGACACTAAGGCTTCATTCAGGGTCCTCCATTTTCAATTCATCAGAAAATTAAAGACGTACAAATACAAAGTAAATAATCATATATATATTTTATTTATTTATGTCAGAATAAGCTTACTTCACAGGCTCCTTCGGGTTTGCCATGTATACCATGCCGTAGAGCACAGACTGCATTCTTCGCCAACGTCTTTCCCCAGTGGTCAGATCGGGTACAGGTCTTGCGGCCAACCACAGACACATAAACCTCCTTCAGCTTGGCAGAGACTGGACCCCCAACTGGAAAATGACACAAAAAACACGTAGAAAAAAACCCCTTGAGTACAATAGGAAGGATTATGTACAAGAATCCATTTAATACTATAAACGTTTTATTCTGTATAAACGTTTTAGGCCAAGTTAATGGCAAAATAAATGTATCATGACGTTGCTGCATCAGATGAACCCATCCAAGGCACTTTTTAAATCATTGTATATATATAGCAGGCAGCTAGGCCCTATCCAACCCACAGTAAGTACTCCCCCATCCAGCAGTGCGGCACCAGGTGTTGTGGGGTAGAATCAGGTCATCAGGAGGCAGGGGGGCCAGCTTGACGGAATCCGTCAGAATGGCATCTGAGCTGAGGTACAGCAGGGGAAGGTCCGATCTGAAGGAAGACAAGCACATCTGAGCTGAGGTACAGCAGGGCAAGGTCCGCTCTAAAGGAAGACAAGCTCATCTGAGCTGAGGTACAGCAGGGGAATATCCGCTCTAAAGGAAGACAAGCACATCTGAGCTGAGGTACAGCAGGGGAATATCCGCTCTAAAGGAAGACAAGCTCATCCATTGTAGGTGTTGGGTTGAGTGTGATAAATGCATTTACTATTTTATAATTTATACTAAGAAGTATAAATCTGATTTATACTAAGAAGTATTCACTTTGCTTCACTTTGACATAACATCTCAGACCTTTTTTTTTTAAATATCAAGCTTTTCTGTATTTGTTTCTTGTCTATAAAGAGAGGAGAATAAGCAAGCACTCAGTTGAGTCTAGTTCAAAGTAATAATTAATAGGATTCTTGTGCATTTCCATTTTTCCCCCAGCAGCAAACAGCCTAAGGCCTTCCTCAGCATGAATGAACAATAACGACACTGGTGTCAAAACCGAAAATAAACAAGAATCCATTAGAAATAAAATAACTATATTGAATGAATGGTTTGAATGAATGGTTTCAATATTATGCCATTGGAACATTACAAGAATAATCATGTATTAAACTCATTTGATTATTTGCGTCTAGAGCTAAACTAAAGAAGTCCCCTGGGTTCAAGGTTGTAGTTGGTGACTTTGAAGTTTCGACCAAAGATTCAATGAAGTACCTTGGTGTATACTGGACAGTAACCTATCCGGAGAGAGTATGGCACTACTGTACATGTCATAAATAAGGTTAACCAAAGAGTGAAATTCCTCGCTAGAACATAATCATTCTTAAATAGAAATGTACTGGTCATACTAGCAGGGGCTCTGGTCCAATGTCATTTTGATTATGCAAGCTCTTCATGGCACACAGGTAGCCTATACGTGTGCAGCTTTGAAACATATAAGCTTCAAACATCACAAAACAAACTAGTTAGGGTTATCCTAAAACTCCATGCCAGAACACATCTTCTCCCTGCTCATTTTGATAGTCTCAAATTGGCTTAGGGTAGAGGAGAGAGCTTCATTAATACAACCGTGTATGGTCCACAGGATACAAAGCAAGGACACCCGAAATACCTTTATTGTATAAGGTTAGCAACGTTCATAATCATTCCACAAGACGTAGTACCACAGACTGTGTAGCTGTGTGGGGAAGAAACTCCTTTTTATACTCTGCAGCTGCAAGGTGGAATGAGTTGCCCAAAAAGATTTAAAAAGACCAGGTCCGCTATCACATTTAAGTCCTCCCTGAAGTTATGGCTGAATAGCAGTTGGACTTATAGAACTTATACCTGACGAAGACCCACAGTGGTCGAAACGTTGTTACGAATAAATAATCTTCCTGGGAGCTTCAATTCTGTGTGCGGACATCCCTAACTTTTTCATTGGACTTAGAACTTAAAAACATCTTATCTTCTGCTTTAGATGCCCGTCTTTTTTTAATTGTTGTAAATGTTTTTTTCTTTTCTCTTTACTCTGAATTGTAGTACCATGAATGTATACCCTTGTCCTATTGCATATCCTATGTGTTAATGTAGCCATGTCTCTTATGCGCACATATGCACACACATACAAAATATAACACAAAAATATAACGAAACAAAAAAGGAAAATAATAATGATGTAATTGAACAAATTCCCAAAACAGATAAGCTCAGACACTCATTTGTTGTTGTTTTGTATTTTTAACGGACTGCAATGGAAATAAGCCGTTGGCTTTCTTGCATTTATCCCTGATGGTGTTGTATATTTATATGTAATGTATTCTCTGTACACAAACAAATCAATCAATCAATCAATCAAAGATTCAACCAGTAGCAAAAATACCCACCCGGCTTTATTCTTGTACAGATTGTAGTCGGGATGGACTGTGTAGTCGAGGACCCTGATGAACTGCTCCGTGTCAGATACTGTGTTCAGGTCATGGATGGACTGTGTAGTCGAGGACCCTGATGAACTGCTCCGTGTCAGATACTGTGTTCAGGAGTCGAGGACCCTGATGAACTGCTCCGTGTCGGATACTGTGTTCAGGTCATGGATGGACTGTGTAGTCGAGGACCCTGATGAACTGCTCCGTGTCGGATACTGTGTTCAGGTCATGGATGGACTGTGTAGTCGAGGACCCTGATGAACTGCTCCGTGTCAGATACTGTGTTCAGGTCATGGATGGACTGTGTAGTCGAGGACCCTGATGAACTGCTCCGTGTCGGATACTGTGTTCAGGTCATGGATGGACTGTGTAGTCGAGGACCCTGATGAACTGCTCCGTGTCAGATACTGTGTTCAGGTCATTAGGATGGACTGTGTAGTCGAGGACCCTGATGAACTGCTCCGTGTCGGATACTGTGTTCAGGTCATGCTCACCGAGGACCACAGCCCGACTTGTGAAATAACTTATTACAAAAGAAAAGATGCACAAAGTATATTTTTCAAGCTTAAGCCAAACGTTTTTTGCAGAAGGTGTGACAATTGGACTCCAATTAATTCATAAGGTGTGTCACGGGACAACCCGTGCCCTATATGCAAATGCGCGTCAAAATGCTTTTATAACATGAAAGGACTATTGTTTTAAACTTGTGTATTGAAAACCACCAGGTAACATCCCTGAGGGAGAGCTACAGGGCCTTGTGAGATCAAGGTATAGAGAGGCTCTTGTTCTGAAAGGTGCTATATAAAAAATATATAATAATAAATAAAGTTCATTATCATTATCTTATCCGGTTGGGTTTTGTTCAGCAGTGTTTGCTCAAGTGTTTATTTATTTTTTCAGTATTATTATTGCTGTCAATTTTCAGTATTATTATTGCTATTTTCCTGTTTTCGCACTGTTGAATCTGTACTGGACTTTGGTGGAGGAGTTTTGGGGAAAAATAAAGTGCAATTCTGACTGTTCTTAAGAGCCTTCACAAGGTGAATAAAGTGTACAGTAGGTTGGTTACTGTATAATCCATTAACCCATTCTGAACGGGCACCCATTTTGGTGTCGGCATCATGTTATGCTTTAGCTATTGAAAAATAGCAGATCTACAAGCTCATATCGCGCCACCGAGTGGCGCGATACGAGCTTGTAGGTCTGCTATTTTTGAAAAATCGAAGAGCGACTGACATTTCTAGAATCTGATCTCAGGTCAGAATGGGTTCATCAGGACCAGTGTGTGTCCGGCGGAAACCTCGTATGAATCTGATCTCAGGTCAGAATGGGTTAAAGTGTACAGTAGGTTGGTTACTGTATAATCCATTTTCCATTTGGTACGTACTTGTCCCAGGCAACACAGTGAGCAGCAGTGAGCACCGTTCTTTTCCCGACCAGGATCCCTCCACAAGAGTGGTACCACCAAAACCACCATTGGTACTGAAGAGAGACCTGAGAGAAACAAATATACAGCTCTAGTGAAATAAACGACGTGTACGTGCGTGCGTGCGTGCATGCGTGTGTGTGTGTGTGTGTGTGTGTGTGTGTGTGTGTGTGTGTGTGTGTGTGTGTGTGTGTGTGTGTGTGTGTGTGTGTATGTGTGTGTGTGTGTGTGTGTGGGGGGGGGGGGGGGGTACAATTAGGATTAGGCATTTCTGCAATCTGAGAATCCATCGGCAAAAAAGGAAAAACTGTGTGTGTGTGTGTGTGTGTGTGTGTGTGTGTGTGTGTGTGTGTGCGCGTGTGTGTATTTGTGTGTGTGTGTGTGTGTGTGTGTTTGTGGGGGGGGGGGGGGGGGGGTCAACTGACATGTTCATTTCATGTGCGATAATTAAAATGATGCCTTTTCGGCATAGGCCGTCACCATTACACATTTAAGTTGGCGATTAATTATTAATAATTGCATTTAACGATTTCATTGTGAAATGTGACACATTTTCAGATTGCCTTTTAGGGTTCGTAATCACAAATTGCACAAACTTGTGTATTGCACATAAGAGACGATTTGACAAATAACTTAAAGATGTTAAAGATATGGGCCATATATGCCATGGTTTTTGTACTTTGTTCTGTCATGTGTCCATGAAGTTAACATTACTCAACATTAATAGGGTGTGGTTATAATATTCAAATATGTCTTTGCTGTGTGTGTACTTTTGGTTTCTTCCCATTTCTTCCTGACCGCTGAAAGCCTTTAAAGGGCTGTATTTTGCGTGTCTTAAGTACCAGGTCTTATTCCCTAACTTGAGTAAACTAAAGACCTGGAGGCGTGATCAATGCTCTTTGGACACTCAGAATAGCCAAAGGGCATTGATCTGCACGCCTCCAGGTCTTTAGTTTACTCAAGTTAGGGAATAAGACCTGGTACTTAACCCATTCTGACCGGACACCCATTTTGGTGTTGGCATCGTGTTATGCTTTATCTATTGAAAAATAGCAGATCTACAAGCTCATATCGCGCCACTGAGTGGCGCGATACGAGCTTGAAGGTCTGCTATTTTTGAAAAATCGAAGAACGACTGACATTTTTAGAATCTGATCTCAGGTCAGAATGGGTTCATCAGACCAGTGTGTGTCCAGTGGAAAACCTCGTATGAATCTGATCTCAGGTCAGAATGGGTTTTAAGACACGCAAAATACAGCCAAAATGTGAGTCAAAAGGCCCCGCAATGGAAATACCCCTTTAGTGACACACGGAAATCATCCTGTGGGCACGGCTTCAGTTGTGGCGGGTCAGTATAGGCTATATTACATGTCTATTCATTTAACCCATTCTGACCTGAGATCAGATTCATACGAGGTTTCCGCCGGACACACACTGGTCTGATGAACCCATTCTGACCTGAGATCAGATTCTAAAAATGTCAGTCGGTCTTCGATTTTTCAAAAATAGCAGATCTACAAGCTCGTATCGCGCCACTCGGTGGCGCGATATGAGCTTGTAGATCTGCTATTTTTCAATAGCTGAAGCATAACATGATGTCAACACCAACATGGGTGCCCGGTCAGATATGGGTTAAGAATTGAGGTTGATATGGCATTTACACTGTAAAGAAATTATCATCAGTAAATCGTTTTAACTCTAACAAATGGATTCAAATGGACTAAATGTTTACCGCGTAGGGCCAAGAGTTGGGGCGAGCCACCCCACCTCCTACGATCCTGCTGGTCTGGTTCATGTAATGCTCAGCATTGTCCTCCTCAGACCAAGGACGGTTCACTGAGGAGGAGACATGCTCAGCAGTGTCCTCCCCATACCAAGGACGATTCACTGAGGAGGAGACATGCTCAGCAGTGTCCTCCCCATACCAAGGACGATTCACTGAGGAGGAGACATGCTCAGCAGTGTCCTCCCCATACCAAGGACGATTCACTGAGGAGGAGACATGCTCAGCAGTGTCCTCCTCAGACCAAGGACGATTCACTGAGGAGGAGACATGCTCAGCAGTGTCCTCCTCAGACCAAGGACGATTCACTGAGGAGGAGACATGCTCAGCAGTGTCCTCCTCAGACCAAGGACGATTCACTGAGGAGGAGACATGCTCAGCAGTGTCCTCCCCATACCAAGGACGATTCACTGAGGAGGAGACATGCTCAGCAGTGTCCTCCTCAGACCAAGGACGATTCACTGAGGAGGAGACATGCTCAGCAGTGTCCTCCCCATACCAAGGAGGATTCACTGAGGAGGAGACATGGGGAGAACAGAGAAAACCAAGAGCTGAGAACAGATTCTACAAATGTGGTTCTCAAACTATTTCACGTCAATGAAACCCCAGAATGAATATGCATTTACCCGCAGACCCCCGTCTCAAAATAGGTTGTTCCAGGGACCCCACCCCCCCCCCCCACCCCCACCCCCAGAAGCAAATATTTGAGTTAAAAAAAAACGTTCACTGTAAAATAATATATATTCAAAGATTTGCACACATTTTCACAAAGATAATTTCAAAAATAGCAGATCTACAAGCTCATAATGCGACTCTCGGTGCCACGCTATGCGCTTGTAGATCTGTTGTTTTTCAACAGCTAAAGTTTAAAATAATGCATAAAGTGGTTAAAAGCACAGACATGCTGAGGTCTAAATGAGTTTAAAAAGGGCAGAGGTGGAAAAAGTTGTTACTTAGGCCTACTGTATGTAGAAATACTAACGTAATGTAATGTAATGTACTAGTTTAAACAATAATTCAATTACAATGTTGTGTCATAAGTAAGTGGTTCCCAAATCCCAAACGTCTTCACGTCAAGGACCCCCAAATGTTTTATCAAAAGGCCGATGCACAGAAGGCTATATAGTGACAGGTGCATAGTGTAACAGTCAGTATGCAGTGCCAGTTGGTGCCACAGGGTGGTGCACTGCACCCTTTTGTTTTGTTGTGTGTGGAACTATGTTAGTACTATGACTGTAGGCTCCGTTCACCTTTTGTTTATGATATTAGTTCTGTCTGCCGTGAGACCTGCATGGCGTAATATGGTCAATACTGGATCAATGCTCTTTTTAGTAGGCTGCCAAATGAGCCAGCTTATAGTGACATTCATCTGTGTCTGTGTGAAATAAACCAGCTTATAGTGACATTCATCTGTGTCTGTGTGAAATAAAGCAGCTTATAGTGACATTCATCTGTGTCTGTGTGAAATACCTGTTCTATAATGATACTCCCTGCTCAACACATCACAGTAGGGCAATAAAGCATACTTAAAAAGGTTATCTTTGAAAATCAAAGAAGGGTCCCGCACACTGCCAGAAACTTGCCAAAAATGTTGCTCTCTCCCCAAATTGACACTAATTAGCCCACGGACCCCCCCCCATTTGAAAAAGTATGCCAGGACCCCCATAAGAGAAGATCTTTACGGCTCTAGCAGTGATTCTCAACCCGTTTTAATTTCAAGGAATCCCAGTTTGACATTCATTAGTCTATAGTATAGACTAATGAATGTGAATGAATGTGGCCAGACCCATCTTCTCTTTCTGTCATAGTGACATTGTCCTGCATCAGATCATGTCCAAATCAGGTTCTCCAATCTCCAGTAGCCTCTTCAGTTTTTTGAAGATTTTTTTGAGTGGTGCAACCACTCCCTTACGGAGCTATGTGTGTGGCTGGCTGGGTCTGAGCACTATGTGTGTGGCTTGCTGGCTGGCTGGGTCTGAGCACTATGTGTGTGGCTTGCTGGCTGGCTGGGTCTGAGCACTATGTGTGTGGCTTGCTGGCTGGGTCTGAGGGAGGGAGGGAGGGATGGATGGATGGATGGATGGATGGATGGATGGATGGATGGATGGATGGATGGATGGATGGATGGATGGATAGATAGATATTATAGCAGTGCCAGTGACTGACTGAGACATCGAGCGTGCGTCCACAACTGGTTGTGGCCCCCATCAAGTGACCTTTTGACCAATGCGGCCCTCGCCCCAAGTTGAGTTCGACACCCCTGGTCTATACGGACCCCCCATTTAATGGCATTTCTATCTCTGGGACCTCCAATTTATATTGTGAAATCAATGTTATTTCAACTCTGAGAGTGTACAGATGGAACCAAATGGACCCGTTAGAGATCATACGTAAAAACTAAAATCATCATTATGAAACTTACAGAGTGGGTAGAGAACCAGGCCGCCAGCAACGCAGAGGACATTATTATGAAACTTACAGAGTGGGTAGAGAACCAGGCCTCCAGCAACGCAGAGGACATTATTATGAAACTTACAGAGTGGGTAGAGAACCAGGCCGCCGGCAACGCAGAGGACATTATTATGAAACTTACAGAGTGGGTAGAGAACCAGGCCTCCAGCAACGCAGAGGACATTATTATGAAACTTACAGAGTGGGTAGAGAACCAGGCCTCCAGCAACGCAGAGGACATTATTATGAAACTTACAGAGTGGGTAGAGAACCAGGCCTCCAGCAACGCAGAGGACATTATTATGAAACTTACAGAGTGGGTAGAGAACCAGGCCGCCAGCAACACAGAGGACATTATTATGAAACTTACAGAGTGGGCAGAGAACCAGGCCTCCAGCAACGCAGAGGACATTATTATGAAACTTACAGAGTGGGCAGAGAACCAGGCCTCCAGCAACGCAGAGGACATTATTATGAAACTTACAGAGTGGGTAGAGAACCAGGCCTCCAGCAACGCAGAGGACATTATTATGAAACTTACAGAGTGGGCAGAGAATCAGGCCTCCAGCAACGCAGAGGACATTATTATGAAACTTACAGAGTGGGTAGAGAACCAGGCCGCCAGCAACGCAGAGGACATTATTATGAAACTTACAGAGTGGGTAGAGAACCAGGCCTCCAGCAACGCAGAGGACATTATTATGAAACTTACAGAGTGGGTAGAGAACCAGGCCGCCAGCAACACAGAGGACATTATTATGAAACTTACAGAGTGGGCAGAGAACCAGGCCTCCAGCAACGCAGAGGACATTATTATGAAACTTACAGAGTGGGCAGAGAACCAGGCCTCCAGCAACGCAGAGGACATTATTATGAAACTTACAGAGTGGGTAGAGAACCAGGCCTCCAGCAACGCAGAGGACATTATTATGAAACTTACAGAGTGGGTAGAGAACCAGGCCTCCAGCAACGCAGAGGACATTATTATGAAACTTACAGAGTGGGTAGAGAACCAGGCCTCCAGCAACGCAGAGGACATTATTATGAAACTTACAGAGTGGGTAGAGAACCAGGCCTCCAGCAACGCAGAGGACATTATTATGAAACTTACAGAGTGGGCAGAGAATCAGGCCTCCAGCAACGCAGAGGACATTATTATGAAACTTACAGAGTGGGTAGAGAACCAGGCCTCCAGCAACGCAGAGGACATTATTATGAAACTTACAGAGTGGGCAGAGAACCAGGCCTCCAGCAACGCAGAGGACATCATGATGAAACTTACAGAGTGGGTAGAGAACCAGGCCGCCAGCAACGCAGAGGACATTATTATGAAACTTACAGAGTGGGCAGAGAACCAGGCCTCCAGCAACGCAGAGGACATTATTATGAAACTTACAGAGTGGGTAGAGAACCAGGCCGCCAGCAACGCAGAGGACATTATTATGAAACTTACAGAGTGGGTAGAGAACCAGGCCTCCAGCAACGCAGAGGACATTATTATGAAACTTACAGAGTGGGTAGAGAACCAGGCCTCCAGCAACGCAGAGGACATTATTATGAAACTTACAGAGTGGGTAGAGGATCAGGCCTCCAGCAACGCAGAGGACATTATTATGAAACTTACAGAGTGGGTAGAGAACCAGGCCTCCAGCAACGCAGAGGACATTATTATGAAACTTACAGAGTGGGTAGAGGATCAGGCCTCCAGCAACGCAGAGGACATTATTATGAAACTTACAGAGTGGGTAGAGAATCAGGCCTCCAGCAACGCAGAGGACATTATTATGAAACTTACAGAGTGGGTAGAGAATCAGGCCTCCAGCAACGCAGAGGACATTATTATGAAACTTACAGAGTGGGTAGAGAATCAGGCCTCCAGCAACGCAGAGGACATTATTATGAAACTTACAGAGTGGGTAGAGAACCAGGCCTCCAGCAACGCAGAGGACATTATTATGAAACTTACAGAGTGGGTAGAGAACCAGGCCTCCAGCAACGCAGAGGACATTATTATGAAACTTACAGAGTGGGCAGAGAATCAGGCCTCCAGCAACGCAGAGGACATTATTATGAAACTTACAGAGTGGGTAGAGAACCAGGCCTCCAGCAACGCAGAGGACATTATTATGAAACTTACAGAGTGGGCAGAGAACCAGGCCTCCAGCAACGCAGAGGACATCATGATGAAACTTACAGAGTGGGTAGAGAACCAGGCCGCCAGCAACGCAGAGGACATTATTATGAAACTTACAGAGTGGGCAGAGAACCAGGCCTCCAGCAACGCAGAGGACATTATTATGAAACTTACAGAGTGGGTAGAGAACCAGGCCTCCAGCAACGCAGAGGACATTATTATGAAACTTACAGAGTGGGTAGAGGATCAGGCCTCCAGCAACGCAGAGGACATTATTATGAAACTTACAGAGTGGGTAGAGAACCAGGCCTCCAGCAACGCAGAGGACATTATTATGAAACTTACAGAGTGGGTAGAGGATCAGGCCTCCAGCAACGCAGAGGACATTATTATGAAACTTACAGAGTGGGTAGAGAACCAGGCCTCCAGCAACGCAGAGGACATTATTATGAAACTTACAGAGTGGGTAGAGAATCAGGCCTCCAGCAACGCAGAGGACATTATTATGAAACTTACAGAGTGGGTAGAGAATCAGGCCTCCAGCAACGCAGAGGACATTATTATGAAACTTACAGAGTGGGTAGAGAATCAGGCCTCCAGCAACGCAGAGGACATTATTATGAAACTTACAGAGTGGGTAGAGAATCAGGCCTCCAGCAACGCAGAGGACATTATTATGAAACTTACAGAGTGGGTAGAGAACCAGGCCTCCAGCAACGCAGAGGACATTATTATGAAACTTACAGAGTGGGTAGAGAACCAGGCCTCCAGCAACGCAGAGGACATTATTATGAAACTTACAGAGTGGGTAGAGAACCAGGCCTCCAGCAACACAGAGGACATTATTATGAAACTTACAGAGTGGGTAGAGAACCAGGCCTCCAGCAACGCAGAGGACATTATTATGAAACTTACAGAGTGGGTAGAGAACCAGGCCTCCAGCAACGCAGAGGACATTATTATGAAACTTACAGAGTGGGTAGAGAACCAGGCCTCCAGCAACACAGAGGACATTATTATGAAACTTACAGAGGCAACGCAGAGGACATTATTATGAAACTTACAGAGGCAACGCAGAGGACATTATTATGAAACTTACAGAGTGGGTAGAGAACCAGGCCTCCAGCAACGCAGAGGACAGTTACAGCAGCAACACCCCAAACTCCCCGTCGACGGTACCATTTGGCCTTGACTACGCACGCACGCACACACACACACACACACACACACACACACACAGAGTGAGAAAAGGAGGGAGTTAGACCAGTTACAATATTTGAGCCTCTTGCTTAATAAGTTAAAAGGTTTTTGGTGATTTTTTTTAATATTTGTTTTTTGTTGAGTGGTGCGATAGGGGGTCCATTCGGTTTCATTTTACACTCTGAAGAGTTAAATTATATTGTTAAACTTAATTTACAAGAAGTCTAGACTATGGAATGTAGAAGAATTGTTATTTTGAGCAACATTTCGGTCCGTTTTGTTCACTATTTTAGCTGCAGGGCCACCTTGTATCTATCCCAGTACAAAAAAATAATAAAATAAAGGCGAAAGCCACAAAAAAAGCTCTACATTGGTGACCAGATTTGACTGAGAGACTGCCATCGCGCAAATTACAGCTTTTCACCAGAGGAGAAAAACTATATATTTTTCTTTTCTCCAAAATGAGTTAATAGCACAGGCAGACTCGTCACATAGTAGAGCATGTCTGAAATAAGTGTCAGAGCTGAAATCGACATGTAAATATGAAATGAATGCCCAAACATGTAGCTAGGGGTATAATATTAGAGACCACAGAAGTGAACCTTTCAAGCCTGTTTTCTCAACTCGCTGTTTTCTGCAAGACATTACTCTATAAGCCATTATCTCTCCAAAACTGCTGGGTCAAACTGAACAACCAATATGTCAATTTGAAGCTATGATTCCCTGCTTTCATATGACATGAAAAAACGAACATTCTAAAAAATCCAATGGCAGTCCCTCAAATGTAGTCACATTAATAGCTAGGACACACCATACAAATTCTAACTTCCTTTCACACAAACAAAACATTCTGCCTTTTTCCCCAAGCTTTTCATAAGAAATCTGCTAAAACTAAAATACCTTTCCTAAAACAAAAGTTTTTCATAATCATCTAACCAGAAAAGGTTAACACAACTAGTTAACCTTTAAGTGTCTTAATTCATAATGGGCAGTAAAACAAAAAATGAATTTCATTTTCAATGTCTTTCAAATCACACCCTAAATATAGAATAAACAAAACACACAGGGCCCCATCTTGCGCCACCCCTTAAACCTTATCCCTAAACTTATTTGCCATTTCTTTACTATTTTGAAAATCATTTTAAAATACTTCAACTAGCCGATCTACATCTACACGTTGTGAACTTGTAGATCAGCTATTTGAACTATTTGAAAAGGTTTTTTTTTTTTTATAGTAAAAAATGGCAAATAAGTGGGTTAAGGTGGGTTCAGTATAACAGGAGTCTCTCCATGTCTCTCCAGCTTTTTATTAAACAGAAAATGCATTTTCGGGTCGGGATCCCAATTTTATCCAATTAGAATAAAATTATAATCATCAATTCCATTGCCATTGCAAACTATAGGCACAACTTGAACATGCTCAACCAACTTGATTATTGCACGTCAATGACGTCATCAATATAATGTCATGTGATGGGGAACCATACATGTCCTCACTGTACTGCATTACTGCTTGTTTTTTAATGTCGTTGCCTTGCTTTTCTTTTATTCTCCATTGTTCTGTAAAGCACTTTGAGCTGCATTTCATGTCATGAAAGGTGCTATACAAATAAAGTTTTATTATTATTATTATTATTACACAGCCAGCAGGGCCTGCAATATCTCTTCTATTCTATTCTAAAATAAAAATAAACAATGTGTAACTTACAGAGACGGAGGTTTCACCAGCGATTGAATGTCTTCGTCCACCAGATAGTTGTAGAAACAAAAGCTAATCCTTGACATCTGACTCCGTTCAAGTCCTCCGGTGTCAACTTCTGTTAACTGGGTTTACAGTTTCCACTTGTATGTCCTTTTCCATAGATGATGATGTACAAACATTTGATATGAGATATTATACCATACGCTGCAATGCAATAACACAGAGTAAGATAAAACACATTATGATACTACAGTAAACGTGATTGTCTGTGCCCGGGATTTAAAAGCACCAATTCCTATTAATAATTCACGCAATAGTGTTTCTTATAGTTATGTGTAAATATAGCTACAGTATAATATATATAGATAAACCAAAGAAGAAGTTGAAGCCTGCGGCTGGCCAACATACAATAGCAAGTATATATTCTACACACCTGTGTGAAGTGAGGGGCGCTAATATATTAAAGTCTAACTCATGTTGATCAGGTGATGTAAAAACAAACATTAAATTATCTTTATTGTTAATGGCATTTAATGTTTGTGTTATAGGGACAAGATGATGTACATTTTCCCTTCATTGTCAATCGCAGCAAGAAGAAGAAGTCTATGGACCCCCATTTAATGGCATTTCTATCTCTGGGACCCCCAAATTATATTGTTAAATCAATGTTAATTTAACTCTGAGAGTGTGTACGAAATACGAATGGAACCAATAATACACTCTCCAAGTTACAGACCCATAATGGTCCATTTGGTTCCAAACTATCGTTTAGCTGGGGACCCCCTGGAACTCCCTCAAGGACCCCACTTTGGGAACCACTGGTCTACCTGTGAAAATAGACGATCTACAAGCTCACAACGCGTCCCACAAATGGCTCCAGGCCCAGTGTTTGGGCACAGGTGCTCTAGTCTAGTCTAAACCAGTCTAAACCAATGGTTCACAAACTTTTTAGGCCGAAAAGAGAACTTTGAGGGCAGATTTAGGGCAAACGTTTGGGAACCACTGCTCTTTAGTCTAAAACGACTGGCGATGAAAGCATGTCTACTTTTATTCTGCATCTGGGTTGATGAAAGCATGTCTACTTTTATTCTGCATCTGGGTTAGGGTTAGGGTTTTATTCTGCATCTGGGTTTATTCTGCATCTGGGTTTATTCTGCATCTGGGTTATTCTGCATCTGGGTTGTAAACAGGAATAATAGTCAGATATAGGTAAGAAAACAAAAAGGCAAAATACGACAAAGAAATACAATTACAAACAAAAAGACAAGAACAAAAACAAATCAAATAATAGTTATGATGTATCTCGCTATCCCTCCTGGCACTCCCTCATGGCACATATAGTATACATTACGTTATTATTTAGAGCTTATCAACCTGCGGAGCTGATAGTAGTCTCCTGTAGCGTCTTTAGTTCAGTTATATGTTTAATCATAGGGCCTCATACTTGGTCAAAATGTCCTGGTGTTCCCCTCAAATTGAATTGAACTTTCTCCTAATTTAGATACATCGTGAAGTCATACAGATGCTTTAGAGGCCAGTGTTGATTTCCACTCCAATGGAATCCTTCCTCTTGCTAATAAAGAAATAAAAGATAGATTCTGTTTTATAAGCCTCCCAATAGGTTGGTGATCTATAAGTACAACCCCAGACTAACGCCAACTCTATGTTCCAGGCTGCGGCAAGGTGTTTAAAGATAGCTGTTGTAAGCAGGGACCTGACCAGAACGTGTGTGTCATGTTCGCTGGAGACATGATATGACATCTGTTACAGGAATCTGTGATGTCGGGGTATATTTTAGAAATACTGTCGATATATAGAAATACTGTATATCGATTTTGTCAACAAATAAAAACTAAACCTAAATGTTAGGAAGGGACTAGTGGACAAGAGATCCACTATAAGTCATTTTACACTTGGTTGCATGCTGAAAATAGCTGATCAGCTATTTTCAGCATATGTAAAATCAGTCATTTCAAGTCATCAAGACGACTAAATCAACTGTAGATTTAGTCGACTAAAGTCTTATGACATTTAGTCGACTAAAACTAGACTAACACTAAATCATTCCAGGTGACTAAAATGTGACTACAACTAAATAAAAACCATATTCAAGGGACTATTATGACTAAAGCTAAAATCTGCTGCCAAAAACAACACTATAGGTCATTACACACTGGCGAATTAGCGACGCGATATATTCGTGCGAATAATTCGCATTTAAAAATAAACTATTGAAGTCCATGCAAGCTTCCACATCAGTGGCGAATGTGCGAATGTGCGAAAATGCGACCGTTTTCGCTTTTATTTGTTCGCTCTGGTGTCGTATTTTGCAGAGATTCGCAGGCGAACTGCAACATGCAATATTTCGCATTTTCAGATCGCTTATTCGCATCGCGTCGCTAATTCGCCAGTGTGTAATGACCTTAAGTGTGACGATACCTACATAAACTATTAGCATCCAGGAATAGGTCTTCTGACGTCGTCCCTTCCTGCACACGGAAGTGACTCATGGAAGATAAGAGTAAAGACACTTTCTTTGCATTGATACAATGAAGATGTTCCTCTCGTAATGTCACATATGCCTTGAACAATTCAGCATTATATGTAGCTAGCAATTTTGTATTTAGTTTAAAGAAAGAAAAACACCTCCTAAATGTGTTCATCGTCTTCTCTGCTGAGCCAAAATTATCCTTACCTTAACCCTTAAATTAAATCAATTATTTCCATGGATCGTTGTATTATTTGATTGCCTTGTTTCCCCTGACATGATGAAATTCTAGGCCTAGTACCCAACCCATAAAAATCATGCTACCAGTATATATGGCACTAGCAGTGGTTCTTTTGCTTGTAATCATATAGTTTGGGGGGCTATGAAATACAGTACAGAGTGCTATAGCATGTTGGTCAAATGGTGCCACAGTATTGAACCATTAGGTGTCTAAACTAAACTAAACAACCAGTAGCCTCCAAATGATACATACATAATTCTTTATGGCAACAGTGCTATACCATTATTTTGTGTGTGCGTGCGTGCGTGCGTACAGTGACACTGGACAGACTAGAGACACACTGTTTGCGTTGACTGGGTATAGGATGAGTTCTTCCATGCTTCTCTGAATGCCCTGTTTTTTAAAGATTAAAACATTATCTTGCGTAAAAAGTACCAAAACTCCAGTTTCTCTGTTTCAGTGTTTCTCTCCGTGTCAAGAGCACAATGAACAATGAAAGATCTCATGCTTATCTGTCTGTGTTGGATGAGAAGTACAGTATGCCTGCATGTGTCATAACTCCTTGTCCTCCTGTGCAACATTCAAGGACGTGTAACTGTGTACAGTAAGTAGCCTTGGGAGCCATGAAGGCAGTGGCGTGCACAGACATTTAGAGGGGCAGGTGCTCAAGTGAAAAAAAGGGCAGCTTGTGCAGCGCATTTTGGTGCTTTAGCTATTGAAAAATAGCAGATCTACAAGCTCATAGCGCGCCACCGAGTGGCGCACTACGAGCTTGTAGGTCTGCTATTTTATTTATTTATCGAAGAACCACTGACATAGAAACATAGCTTTACATTGTGGGGGGCCTAAATAATATAGTAGAAGCGTTTTTTTATCAAGATTTGATCAATGTCACCGCATGGTCCACACACTACAAATTAAGAAAAAAAAAAAAAACTTTTTTTTTAAGAGCACATAAAAAGGGCAGGGGGTGCTCTAGCGCCCCCTAGTGTCTATCTGTGCACGCCACTGCATGAAGGACAGGAGCCTATATCTCCCGTTTCCTTGGAGCCAATCCAAGCCCTCCTGCTGAGTGCCAAGCAGGGACGTGCACACATAGACGTCAATCAATCAATCAATCTTTATTTATATAGCACATTTTTCAGGCAGCGAGTGCAGTTCAAAGTGCTTTACAGTAAGAGCAAAAATAATAATAATAGGCCCAGGCCGTAGCGTAACGGTCTGGGCACCGGACTGGTAATCCAGTCGCAGTGTGCCGCGGGTTCGACTCCCGGACCCGACACGGCCTTTACTGCATGTCTTCCCCCCATCTCTCTCTCCCGTTTCCTGTCAGCCTACTGTCTGTCCCTTCAAAAATCAATAAAAGGCGTAAGCCGCAAAGAAAATAATAATAATAATAATAATAATAACACATACATATATATGCATAAATATAACAAAAAGAGCAAAAAAAATAAAAAAATAAAAAAAAGCAAGGAAGCATCAACTACATAGTAATAACAAACAATAATAAAAAGGAGAGACTAAAAACAGGAAAAGGACATGTAATGATCTAGGAGGTAAAAGCAATGCTAAAAAGGTGTGTTTTAAGATTTCGTTTAAAAATGTCCACAGATTCAGAGAACCGTAGATCCCTTGGCAGGCTGTTTCACAGCACAGGGTCGTAGTAGCTAAAGGCGGCTTCGCCATATTTTTTTGTTTTTGGGGTCTCTCTGGGTATCTCTAGGAGACCAGCACTGGATGATCTAAGTGGTCTGCCTGGCACATATTTCGGAAGCATTTCTGAAAAATCGATAGGTGCATTTCCATTTAGTGTTTTAAAAACAAGTAAAATAATTTTAAAATCTATTCTAAAATATATAGGCAACCAATGTCAAAGGGGTGCTTGAGCCCCCTGCCCTTTTTACCCGTCTGTAAAACAACTGCCCTCTCCAGACCACGAATGCAGCTTTTATTATGGTGGAAAAACTGCAAATGCCCCTCCTTTCCTTTCCATGCCATATTGGAAGGCAGCGTTCAGGAGAATAGCTTTTTTCCCCCCAAAGTCTCCTGAACTTTGAACGCAGCATTTTGCGTTGAACTAATTTGTTTAGAAATCCGTGTCTCCACAATAGCTAAAGAGTGCTGGGTATTTGCACCCTGAAAATAGCCGATCTACAAGCTCTCAATCCGTTGCAGCGCGACGCGGCTGCGAGTTTGTAGATCTGCTATTTTCAAACCCTGCCTTTCAATCCCTGCCTCTCTTTAATTAGGCCCAATCCCAATTGCCTCCCTCAAAGCCCTGAGCCCTGAACCCTCATTGACTTTAGTGACGTCAGCGGTAAGTGCTTGAGGGTGAGAGGCTGCAAGGGCTCATGGGAGCACTCTGAAGAGGAGTCCGCCATTCATGACCACTTTGCATCACTTTATACAAACTGTCCTTATTCACAGCCAGTGCCTACCTATACATGCTTGGCCTATTTATACGTCTATTTTAGTATTTAAGCTGATCGTTTTATTATTAGTTTCTTAAATACACTTTCCTGTGTGATATGGGTTGTAATAGAGACGTGCTGGCCATTGGGAATTTCGGGACAACTCCCGAACGGCCGGTCCAGTCCAGGCCGGTCTGGGCCAGCCGTTTATTAAAAAAAAGAAAAAGAAAAATCATATATTTTATTTTGAAGATACACAACTATGCTTCGTAGTACTGTGGTGTCGGCCGTGTCGCGCAACTTTAACATGCACTTGCAGAGACAGCGCGCTGGGCTGGCCTTCCTTGGTGGGTGGGGGCTGGGGGGTGGGGGGAAGCAGCTCAAAAAGGTGGTGGTGACATAACATAACATAACATTTGATTAAACCAATCATAATTGTTTTCACCTTAAGATGGAGTGTGCCTTAGTGATTTTCCCATTGTCTCATCACTTGGTTTGATCAAGCTAGAATTTCTGGGCTTTGTTTCCTGAGCTACTAAAAATAATCCCTTTTGTGTAAAACAATGCAGCACTGTCGTCTGTGGCAGGTTTAAACATGACATCCATGGACAATGATTTTTATTTCACTGTAGGACCTAAAGTGACCAAAAATGCGCTCTCACGCCCCTTAATTCGCCGGTATTTTGTTTCGCCGGCACCTAGAGGGCCTCCACAACTCCACTCCCCGGGCTGAATTAGGGACCCAGCACGCCCCTGTAATATTCATATATAATAATATGCATTATAAATTGCATTTCCATATTATTTTACTTTGCTCATTAGTCATTTCTCATCATGTTTCCCTTATTATTATTATTATTATTATTATTAAATATATAGCCTATATCCTTCCATTCCGTCTCCCTTTGAGAACAGTGAGAAAGCACTATTGTGTTTGTTGACATTCTAACCGCGATACATAACTCATTTGCATACTTAAATGATTGACGTTCGGAGGATCCCCCTCATTCCCCTGGTAACGCTATGAACTGTGGGTAATTTATTTGCCAAAAGCCAAATTCCAATACCCCAAATCTCGGCAACTCGCTCACTCACACTTGCTCACTCCAGCATGGTGGAGTTACGGTGAAATTGGTGACCTGCCGCAATATGCGACCCTCTTGTGGACTTCACATAACTTACATGGAGGTCTTTAAATACGTGGCCTGAAAACCGCCAGGTTGAACTCTGCTAATAAACAAACCACAACATTTACATTCGGACACTGACATTATGTGATGTCAACACGATTGTCACATATTTCAGCAGGTCACCGATTTCACCGTAACACGGCCATGCTGGAGTGACCGAGTGTGAGTGAGCGAGTGGTCGAGATTTTGGGTATTGGAATTTGGCTATAGTCAGTATCGATGCTGACTTTGGCAAAGGGCACATAAAGGGGCGGGGCTGAGCCCTCACTGACTTACCCATTTCAAATGGGACATCCCTCAAGCCCTCGCAGACTTCACATGAACGCTCAGCTAAGTCAGTGAGGGCTCATTGAGTCAGCAAGGGAGTGGATTGGGATTGGGCCTTAATTAACACTCTCTGCACGTCTGACTGGGCTGGGGATTGACCCCCGACCTCCCAACCTCAGGGTGGATACCCGTGAGCTCTTCATGAGGATTATGTGGCCTGCTAAAATAATTTACACACGTTATCGAAGCTCTATGAAGATTGAAGACTTGTACATTAATAACCATTCAGTTTATTAGTTAAAGGACCACTGACTCTTCATAATTGGTCCTCTCTAATGTTCATTAGCACTTTGAGATTTGTTTCAAATGTAAAGTGCGTTATAAATAAAAAGATATTATTATTATTATTATTATTATTATAAAATAGCATCATTTCTTTCTGAGTCTGTGTATCATATACAGTTCAGAAACCCGTCCACTATCATCGTTAGGCAGATTTTATTTTTAAACAATATTTATTTTTAAACACTATTTAGATTTGTATTAGCGTGAGAAACGATGGCTTCCATTCTCACATCGCAACTCTTCAGGAATAGAAAGCCTGCAGCTTGGATTCCCCATCGATGATGTCACTGGTGGACGGATTTCTGAACTGCCCCAAAGCCCTCCCATGAGGAGACACAGACTGCGTAGGAAAAAGAATGTGTTCTTTTATCATGATCATGACATTTAGTGAGGACTAAATTATATGAAGGTAGATTGAAAAGTGGTGAAGTGGTCCTTAAGATTATGCTAGACTTGGACTGGATGCCAAATGACACCCTTGAATCGAACTGAAATTCCCATAATTGGCCCAGAACACGTCCATGGTCAAATGTTTGTATTCGACATCAAATGGTCCTTTATTTAACAATGGCAGGTATAGGCTAAACCTTGGTATCTTATTTGATGCCAGCCTAAAGATTATTATTTTTTGTCCAACACATCCTTTGCAGTGAAGCGAGGCTCTGATCCTTACTTGTGGCACTCTGAAATGAAAATAAAGAAATACATATATATAATTTTTTTAAATAAAAAGGCAAATGTTGTAACTTAAAGGAGAATTCCATACTAAAAGGCTTTCTTACCTTTCTTTGTAGTTGTTACGTCCCCACCAAAGAGGTCCAGGTGTTATTTTGTGCAAAAGCTCCTTATTGGCTATTTCCCCTACCATAAGCCCTAAATGAATTGCATTGAATGGGAATTGAATGGGGCTATGGGGTGTTGTGCTAATTGGCTTATTTCCATCGCTCAGAATTATAATTTCTTTGTATATATCCTCTCTTCATAATGTAAATAATATCCCAAGCGGCACACTTTACTACTTCTTTCGATGGAAATAAGATAATTAGCATAACACCCCATAGCCCCATTCAATTCCCATTCAATGCAATGCAATTCATTGATGTAAATGTCTGTGCTCATTTGTTTGCTTTTGTTTTAAATTGATTGTGCTCCGTCTGTTTTTCTTTTATACTCATGTGTTTTTTGCCTCTGTGATTTGTTGTTATTTGTGTTGTGAGGCACTTTGTAAACTTGCTTTTAAAAGGTGCTATATATAAATAAAGTTCTTTATTATAATCAGCGTGAAATTTGGATAAAATCTGAACGAGTAATATAAATAAAGAGAGAGAGAGAGAGAGAGAGAGAGAGAGAGAGAGAGAGAGAGAGAGAGAGAGAGAGATCTGTTAGGTGTACTGTCAAAGAAATGTGTCTTGCAGAAATCTGCCTCCTGGTGGCGCTCTAACTCTAACAGGCCCATGTGAAAGATTTGGGGCAGAGTGGGGCATCCAGAGTGTGTGTGTGTGTGTGTGTGTGTGTGTGTGTGTGTGTGTGTGTGTGTGTGTGTGTGTGTGTGTGTGTGTGTGTGTGTGTGTGTGTGTGTGTGTGTGTGTGTGTGTGTGTGTGTGTGTGTGTGTGTGTGTGTGTGTGTGTGCGTGTGTGTGTGCGTGTGTGTGTGTGTGTGTGTGTGTGTGCAGAGTTGGGCTGAGATCAAGCCAACAGTGCCGGAGATTATAGCTGCCCACAGACACGGACGGACGGAGTGCAAAACACAACTCTCCCCATGCCTGTCCATCGGCCTGGTGGAGTCAATCAACAGTATACTATTATAATAATAAGAGCACATTTAGACAAGTATTGAACACAGGGAGCGGAGGCCGGCTGCTTTCTACAGGAACATGCAGTCATAAATGCAATCCAATGCAGGCCGTTTTGCACACGTGGTTTCTAGACTAGATGCAATCAGCAGTCTAATATTTCACAAGAACACATCTAAAAACCCAACGGTTGCGTCAGGGTGTGATCACCATTTCCTGCCTCGATGGAACATGTGGTTAACAAGAGTTAACAGTTATGCTCCTTATAGTCCTTAATACCCTCAACCACTCTTATGCTTTTTTATAAAAACTGCTCCAATGCACTTAACCCATTCTGACCGGGCACCCATTCTGGTGTTGGCATCATGTTATGCTTTAGCTATTGAAAAATAGCAGATCTACAAGCTCATAGCGCGCCACCGAGTGGCGCGATACGAGCTTGTAGGTCTGCTATTTTTTGAAAAATCGAAGAACGACTGACATTTTTTTAATCTGATCTCAGGTCAGAATGGGTTAATAATGAAACTGTCAGGATGTATTAGATATTTTTTTAATCTGATTTCAGGTCAGAATGCGTTAAGGGGTGCCCCGCTCTTTTTTGACATGAGAGCTATACTTTCAAAATGACCAGCTCAACAAGATCTACTCACTGAAAACAGTATAATAGCATTGCTGAAAATGGCTTTGGAATAGCAGTGCTGGCATTACATTTAAAGACAAAAGCACTTGGAATGGGAAAGGGGAGAAACGGAATAGGTAGTTTTCTCTTTGCATTTCATTTGTAATATAGGCCTATACAGACATTTGTTTGCAGCAAACACTCCTGAAAACAAAGTATTGCATTATGGGTTTGAGCTGACAGGCACCTTTTTTTTGTCAGTCAATCAATCAATCAAGTCAACTTAATTCAAGAGGTAGATGCCAAAAATAGTTTTTATATTTAAATAAATGTAATATTCTTTAGGGGCATGTCATGTGATCTACCTGCACAGGAGCGGGGGGGGGGGGGGGGAGCAGCCTATCCCAGGGAATCTGCAGGGATCCCCACTGTCAATGCCTGCCCTGTAAGATTTAAGGAACATTCAGATTTGGCTCAAAACTTACATTTATCAAAACACATGTAACCGTGCATATACAGCATACTATCAATGAGTCTCTTGTTGCACCTAAACCCAACACACCACCACCAGGCAACCACAACAAGCCAGCCAGCTACTCTGATGGCCTTTATTCAGTCAGCAGCCAGGTCCTGAATATGGGTGATTGGGGAGTCACATCACATGTCTAGGAAAGCTCAACTCACTACATGTATATATGATTTTGATTGATTGATTGATTAGATGCAAACAGTACAGGGTACAGTCAAGCACAGCATTGGTCCAAAAGGAACAGCACCGAAGAAAGACCTTGCGGTCTTGTTTCCATTCGGGTCCCATGCATTCATTCACAATGACAACAGTGACAACAAACAATACGTTTCTCAAACACACTAAATCTATATGTAGGCCTACAGGTTGGAAGAGAAATACATTAATAAAACATAAAAAGGGGGGGGGGGGAGCCAATCACCTTCTCTCCCTTTGACCTGATGACAGTGACAGGTGAGTTTTCAGACCCTTTTTAAAGGAAACCAGTGATCTGCTTGTTTTGAGTTTTTTTAAATTTATTTTCTGGTTTCATCCTTGTGGCAGTTTTTGTTTTGACTTGTGCTTTCGTTTGAAATGTACCCATTCTACATACGGTGAATACAATCAATCAATCAATCAATCACGAAAAACTGAGTGCACTGGGGGGTTAGTGAAGTGTCGTGGGGGGGGGGGGGGGGGGGGATAGGCCAATAGGTGTGAAGTGTGAACGGTTTGGGGGACCATTTAAAACAAAGGCGGCTTGCATGCTGTGGTCTTTACTATACTAACAGTGAGGCGCTTATCATTGTACAGCATCATGAATCATCTCATACTGGCCGATCATGCTCCTTATATGGCCAGTACAGCAGTGGTTCCTGAACTTTGTCATGTCAAGGACCCCCAGTTTGACATGCATTAGTCTACGGACCCCCATTTAATGGCGTTTTTTTATTTTTATCTCTGGGACCCCAAATGATATTGTACAATCAATGTTAATTTAACTCTGAGAGTGTACAAACGGGTCCATTTGGTTCCATTTGTACACTCTCAGAGTTACAGACCCATAAAGGGTCCATTTGGTTCCAAACTATCATTTGGCTGGGGACCCCCTGGAACTCCCTCAAGGACCCCTGGGGGTCCCCGGACCCCACTCTGGGAACCACTGCAGTACAGAATTAATTCCATATGTTGATCCGACCCCCCCCCCCAGCACCAGCGCTCGCCCAGCAGCCTGCCGTCAACGAGGCACGCGACCTCATCCTTTAGGTGAGGTCGCTTCTCGCCCTCAGGCCTCAGTGGTCATGTTTTAACTATAGTTATACCATTTATAGTGTTGCATTCGTATTATAAATTAATTGAAGTGCAGCTTTTAGCTTTCTATAATGATTTGTAATCTTATAATATTTTTTTATTTTTTTATTGTCTGAATGAATTACATTAGCACTGAGGATTGTCTCTGTTGTTGAGTGTCAAACTTTGTAATTTAGTTTTCTCAATTTCTCAATTATTTGCTATTTAATCTGTGTTTTTGGGTGGGGGGGGGTACACCTTTATCATATAATGAATTATAGTAGACACTGACAGTAGTGTGACAGGACATGGGGTCACGCAGCAAAGGTCGTCGGGGTCGGGACTTGAACCCGCCGACGGCGTGGAACAAACTCCCACTGTACCTTTCGACAGGCAGCCTCTGTAGTTTAACAAACTCCCACTGTACCTTTCGACAGGCAGCCTCTGTAGTTTAACAAACTCCCACTGTACCTTTCGACAGGCAGCCTCTGTAGTTTAACAAACTCCCACTGTACCTTTCGACAGGCAGCCTCTGTAGTTTAACAAACTCCCACTGTACCTTTCGACAGGCAGCCTCTGTAGTTTAACAAACTCCCACTGTACCTTTCGACAGGCAGCCTCTGTAGTTTAACAAACTCCCACTGTACCTTTCGACAGGCAGCCTCTGTAGTTTAACAAACTCCCACTGTACCTTTCGACAGGCAGCCTCTGTAGTTTAACAAACTCCCACTGTACCTTTCAACAGGCAGCCTCTGTAGACGTTTTTAAAGCACAGCTCAAGACCTACACTTCTTCACTCTTTGCTTTGAATTGATCTTTTAAATTCATGTCCTCACTGTATTGCATTAATGCTATTATTCTAAAGGTTTTATGCTTGCTTGCTTTTATTTTATTTTTTCCTCCATTGCTCTGTAAAGCACTTGGAGCTGCATTTCATGTCATGAAAGCTAGGTGCTATACAAATAAGGTTTTATTAGGCCTAATCTGCTTTTAGAATCAGATGGGACTGCAGTCAGCAGTCTTCTGTTTCCTATTCTAGGATGCTGATGATCACCATGCAGTTCCTGCCTTGATGGAGCATGTGGTCGGAGAGGTGAATGATAACATCATCCTCTGTGGCTGAAGTTCTACTAAATTGCAAAAATACTCTAGCAAGACCCACCAGTCAATGTCAGTTGCACTTTCAGTTACACTCAATGTTGTAATATACTTCAGCATATCATATTTGGACAACTATATATTATATATATATATATATATATATATATATATATATATATATATATATATATATATATATATATATATATATATATATATATATATATATAAATAAAGTAGGCTACCACTGTTATTGGGGTCCTTGAGGGAGTTCCAGGGGGTCCCCAGCTAAATGATAGTTAGGAACCAAATGGACCCTTATGGGTCTGTAACTCAGAGAGTGTACAAATGGTTCCATTTGTAATTTTGTATACACTCTCAGAGTTAAATTAATTATTATACATTGGGGTCCCAGACATAGAAATGCCATTAAATTGGGGACCGTAGCCTAATTGAGGTCAAACCGAGCCATAAAAACCTTCTCTTACGGGGGTCCTCCGCATGTATTTTCAAACGGGGGTCCACAGGCTATAATGAGTATATCGTTTTGGGGGTCCTTGACATGAAAAGGTTTGGAACCAGTTGATTTAAACACCTGAGTGAGACCTGCAGGTCTGTTGGACATCAGTGTCAACAGGTGAAACGATGGAGGGTAAATGATCTACACACTAAACCCAAGCGTTTTAGGTTATAAACTGTTTTAAACACATATTTGTAACACTTTTTAAACGTGTCACAGTGTTTAGATTATAAACAGAAGAACATGTTTAATCCCTGTAACACTTTTTAAACACATAAACGTGTTTAGTTTTTACAATCAAAGTCAGTCATATAGGTGTTTAGAATTTGAACACTATAGGTGTTCTCGTGAGGCGTTTGAGTGAACTCGTGTTCTATTGTATTTTATGACCCATTAATAAACATTTGGCATTTTATTATTACACACATGGTGTTTAGGTTTAAACGTGTCACATGTTCCAGGGATTTACAGTGTATTAGGTCACTGTCCTTTTTGTTACATTATGGACAAACCAACCACTGACTACTTGGTGGAAAGTAACCTAGTACATTTTACTCAAGTACTGTGCTTAAGTAAAATGTTGATTTATTTGTATACTTGAGCACGTCAAATTTGCAGTACTTTTTACCTCTACTCCACTATATCTCAGAGGCAAATATTGTACTTTTACTCTGCTACAATTATTTGACAACTTTAGTTACTATAGTGACTTTGTAGATTTAGATATTTAAACATACATTAACCACGTCAGCCCTGTAGGCTGTAGATGTTTGGTCATTTGAAAATAGCAGTGAGAATGCGATGCAATGTGAGCTTGTAATATATAGATCTGCTATTTTCAAAAGATTTCCACACGTTAAGATGACTACATTGAAACGGGACATTCTGCAGAATGAGTACTTTTTACTTTTGGTACTTTAAGTACATTTTGAGGCCAATACTTTGTGCTTTCACTCATACACATTTTGAGTATTTCTACATTATATAGCAGTATTGATACTTTTTACTTATCACATTAAGTAGGTACGGGAACCCCTTTTGGTGTATTAATTAAAGCTTGTAGATCTGCTATTTTTAGAAAAATAATGAAAATGTGGCGGAAATCTTTGAATATACAGTATATATTCTTTCAAAGTGAATGTTTTTAACTCAAATCTTTGCTTTATGGTCTAAATGGGTTAAACCCCTTTTGGTGTTAGCATTACTGTATGTTATGCTTTAGCTATTGAAAAATAGCAGACCTACAAGCTCATAGCTTGTAGGTCTGCTTTTTTTTTTTATCGAAGAACCACTGACATAGAAACATAGCTTTTTCAGAAAACTGTCAGGATGTATACAGTAGAAGACACTTTTAGAATCTGATCTCAGGTCAGAATGGGTTAACCCATTCTGAACGGGCACCCATTGTGGTGTTGGCATCATATTATGCTTTAGCTATTGAAAAATAGCAGATCTACAAGCTCATAGCGCGCCACCGAGTGGCGCGCTACGAGCTTGTAGGTCTGCTATTTTTGAAAAATCGAAGAACGACTGACATTTTTTTAATCTGATCTCAGGTCAGAATGGGTTAATAATGAAACTGTCAGGATGTAATAGACATTTTTTTAATCTGATCTCAGGTCAGAATGGGTTAAGTAGAACAAAATGAGTACTTTTTTTTTTTCTCCGTCTCTGTCTGGGAGGAAATCAACCTGTAGAGTGCCCCCCCCCCCTCCCCCCATGCACCTTATAAAGCAGTGTGGCGTCTTCTCCTCTGTCACTCTCCTGTCACGTTGTCACTGAGCTACACGGTGACAATGTGCTCCCCCCTCCTCCTCGTCCTCCTCCTGCTCTGCACCGCCGCCACGGACTGGGTGACCTCACAGGCACCGCAAGGCAAGTTACACAGCTTTGTATTACTTTATTTACACCCATTTAGGCCTGAACATTTAACTAAAACAATCTTCTAAAGTCAGGGGTGCCCACACTTGTTGGACTTGAGAGCTATACTTTCACAATGACCAGCTCAATACTCACCCAAAAGAGTATTATCCCATTGCTGAAAAGAGCTATACTTTCACAATGACCAGCTCAACACTCACCCAAAAGAGTATTATCCCATTGCTGAAAAGAGCTATACTTTCACAATGACCAGCTCAACACTCACCCAAAAGAGTATTATCCCATTGCTGCAAACAGCAGCACTGGCCTTACATAGCCTACTATAAGACAAACACACTAGGAATGGAAATAGAATTCGTAGTTATTTGTATAGGACTATTTGTATTGCATTTGTATTGTGTGTTTGAGCTGAAAGGCTCTTTTAATCAATCAGTCACCTTAATTCAAGTAGTTTTTTTTTAATGATATATATACTTTGGGGCATGTCATGTGGTCTATACCTGCAAAGCCTTTGTGATCTACTGGCGATCTATACCTTCTGCATGCAGGGCACCCCTGTTCTAAATCATGACAGCTTTCTGAGAAACCCCATGTTTCTATGTCAGTTGGTGCTCAACCTTTTTCATGTCAAGGACCCCCAGAATCTTCTGTATATACTTGGCCACCGACCCCCCCCCCCCCATCTGAAGATATGTTGTTCCAGCCTTCCAGGGACCACCCTCTGAAAGAATATATATTCAAAGATTTGCACCACATTTTCACGATTTGTCAAAAATAGTGTAGTTGTCTGTTGGTTTGTATCATTTAGGCCTATGTTGTTCTGTCAAAGTGGTGGTATTAATAGGGCTTGTTTGTTTGTGTGTGCCTCGACGGAGCGGGCGGTAGAGTTTCTGCTATATCTGCGCGCTGGTTGTGGTGGGCCGGGCCGGTCTGGGGCCAAATTCACGCGAAAATGCCCAGGCCGAATTTTTTGTCCCAGTCCAGCCCTGCATGGCTGAGTATAACACAATGCTTAAAACACCAAAAGGGGTTCCCGTCCAGAATGAAACATTGGAAAGGTTCTGTTTGTGTACGCTACAATGGGCAGAGCTGCATGGCCTACACACATCATGTTGTTGAATATTTAGTTTGTTTAATTCGTTTGGTTTTATCAATATAGAGCCTTGTATCTGTATGGCTGCTTGCTTGCTTGCTCAGGGATAAATTTAATCTTGACCGCCTGGTCAAAGTTTGTGTCAGACCTTTTGACACGACCTCAATAGAAGAGCAGGGAGACACAATGCAACCGCCCCCAAATTGTTACATTGTTATGTTGTATTAACCCATTCTGACCTGAGATCAGATTCATACGAGGTTTCCACTGGACACACACTGGTCTGATTAACCCATTCTGACCTGAGATCAGATTCTAAAAATGTCAGTCGCTCTCTTCGATTTTTCAAAAAATAGCAGACCTACAAGCTCTTAGCGCGCACTCGGTGGCGCGCTATGAGCTTGTAGATCTGCTATTTTTCAATAGCTAAAGCATAACGTAATGCTAATACCAAAAATGGGTGCCCGTTCAGAATGGGTTAACATATAGCCTATACTCTAGATTGGACAACATATATACTGTAAATCCCTGAACATGTGACGCGTTTAAAACCAGTGTGTAATAATAAAAGGCCAAATGTTTATTAATGGTCATAAAATACAGTAGAACACGAGTTCACTCAAACACCTCACGAGAACACCTAGTGTTCGAATTCTAAACGCCTATATGACTGACTTTGATTGTAAAAACTAAACACGTTTAGGCCTATATGTGTTTAAAAAGTGTTACTGGCGATTAAACATGTTCTTCTGTTTATAATCTAAACACTGACACGTTTAAAAAGTGTTACAAATAAGTGTTTATAACCTAAACGCTTGGGTTTAGTGTACATTTGGTATTCTTAGAAACAAGTTACATAGTGCCACTTAAATACATTTATTTGACAGCATCCATAGTTATTTGGTCTCACTGCTCTTCTATTGGGACATTATAGCATCGTCTAGGTTGGACAATTTAGACTTGATCCTGTTTCTGGTTCGACCCAAGTTTTGACCTGAAGGTCAAATATGTATTTCTCCCCAAAGCAATTAGGATATATCATATATGAGACCATAATTACACCTGTACTTGTACGACTCTGCACTGGCTGCCTGTGAGCGCCAGATGCAACTTCAATGTTTTTCTTTTGACATATAATTAAAAATGTGTCAAAAGTGTCTAAATGGACTGGCCCCCTATACCTACATCCTAGAAACGCTGTCCCCACCTGAATCTGAACTAATCCTCAGGTCATCAGTTAACCCATTCTGAACGGGCACCCATTTTGGTGTCGGCATCATGTTATGCTTTAGCTATTGAAAAATAGCCAGATCTACAAGCTCATATCGCGCCACCGAGTGGCGCGATATGAGCTTGTAGGTCTGCTATTTTTGAAAAATCGAAGAGCGACTGACATTTCTAGAATCTGATCTCAGGTCAGAATGGGTTAATCAGAACCAGTGTGTGTCCAGTGGAAACCTCGTATGAATCTGATCTCAGGTCATCAGATAAGGCCGTACTTGAGGTCCCTATAGGACGAACCTAGTCACCAGAGGTGGTCGGACCTTTGCCCGCCGGGCACCCAGACTATGGGATGCTCTACCGGTGCATGTAAGGTTAGCACCATCTGTGCCTGTGTTTAACCCATTCTGACCTGAGATCAGATTCAATGTAAGGTTAGCACCATCTGTGCCTGTGTTTAAGGCACCCAGACTATGGGATGCTCTACCGGTGCATGTAAGGTTAGCACCATCTGTGCCTGTGTTTAACCCATTCTGACCTGAGATCAGATTCAATGTAAGGTTAGCACCATCTGTGCCTGTGTTTAACCCATTCTGACCTGAGATCAGATTCAATGTAAGGTTAGCACCATCTGTGCCTGTGTTTAAGTCACTTTGAAAAACTCACCTCTACACAGAATGTTTTTTACCCTTTCTACAGGAGATTGTTCATGTTTAACTGCTGCTATTTTGTCTTCTTTTCTTTTTGTGTTCTTTTGTTTCTTCATGAAATTACTGAAAAATCATTGAATATCGTTTTCTTTTCATGACAGACTAGCTTTGTTGTGAATGTTTGTGAAAGTAATTAAAAACAACAAATAAAACCCTTTATTTTGTTTTTAATTGTTGTTTCAAAACATTTTCAAAAAACATTCCCCCCCAAAAAAGCAAAATCTTTCATTAATTCAAAACAAATTTGATGATATTTCTTTTAGTATTTTCATGAAATTAATAAAATAACACAAATCTATTAGATCTAATAAATCTGTATTCCATAAATTAGAAAACAAATGTTTAAGGATTTGTGAAAATAGCCGATCTACAAGCTCACAACACGGCACGAATCGACGCGTTGTGAGCTTGTAGATCTGCTACTTTCACTGCTACGTTCGGTCCAGGGCAAGTGTCTAATTTCTCGTTTAATTGGGTTTCGATGCTAAAACGTTTGGGAACCACTGGTGTAGTGGATATTTTGATGAATTGAACATGGTGGACCCTGTTGTAAACAAGTGTAATGCTTAATTGGGTCGTCCACTCACAGTTAACAGTCTTTGGTATTGAGTTTGTGCTTGAAATGTACTGTAATTCAGCAAACTGTTAATACATATTTCAATCAATCAATCAAAACCCATTTTGACCCGAGATCAGATTCTAAAAAATGTCTTCTACATCCTGACAGTTTCTGAAAAAGCTATGTTTCTATGTCAGTGGTTCTTCGATTTTTCAAAAATAGCAGACCTACAAGCTCGTAGCGCGCCACTCGGTGGCGCGCTATGAGCTTGTAGATCTGCTATTTTTCAATAGCTAAATTATAACATAAAATGCTAACACCAAAGGGGTTCCCGCGCCCCAAAATGGGTTAAGAAGATCTAGAAAATGTAACTTTGAATTTAAGGTATTTAAGCACAGCTAAAGTTGAAACTGAGAAAATACTGTGTAGACAGCGTTCACAAAATGGTCCTTTCTCATAGCTGTATAGCCTGCAGGCTCACCAGATGCAGGCATCGCAACGTGCGGTTAAACGTATACAACTATAACAACTTACAACGCAAGCTAAAGAAACTAAATTGTAAATGTTTGTAAATTAAAAGATTATTTGACACTCGGGGGGGGGGGGGATGAGTGCAAACTAAAGGCTCACTGTCCTCAAACATAGACAGCAGACAGAAATATGTAAAAAAAGGAAGATTGCACGTTGAGAATGATCGAACGCTGTAAATTTTTTAATGACTGAAATGATAAGAAAAGGGTATCATTGTCAGACTCTTATTAGGTGGAGGTTTGGGTCGCTGCCTTAGACCTTCATCAGGACAGACACAATAAAAGACTCTGTCTGTCCTGAATGAAGGTCTATATAAAGACTCTTATTAGGTGGAGGTTTGGGTCGCTGCCTTAGACCTTCATCAGGACAGACACAATAAAAGACTCTGTCTGTGCTGAATGAAGGTCTATATAAAGACTCTTTATTAGGTGGAGGTTTGGGTCGCTGCCTTAGACCTTCATCAGGACAGACACAATAAAAGACTCTGTCTGTGCTGAATGAAGGTCTATATAAAGACTCTTTATTAGGTGGAGGTTTGGGTCGCTGCCTTAGACCTTCATCAGGACAGACACAATAAAAGACTCTGTCTGTGCTGAATGAAGGTCTATATAAAGACTCTTTATTAGGTGGAGGTTTGGGTCGCTGCCTTAGACCTTCATCAGGACAGACACAATAAAAGACTCTGTCTGTCCTGAATGAAGGTCTATATAAAGACTCTTTATTAGATGGAGGTTTGGGTCGCTGCCTTAGACCTTCATCAGGACAGACACAATAAAAGACTCTGTCTGTCCTGAATGAAGGTCTATATAAAGACTCTTTATTAGGTGGAGGTTTGGGTCGCTGCCTTAGACCTTCATCAGGACAGACACAATAAAAGACTCTGTCTGTCCTGAATGAAGGTCTATATAAAGACTCTTTATTAGGTGGAGGTTTGGGTCGCTGCCTTAGACCTTCATCAGGACAGACACAATAAAGACTCTGTCTGTGCTGAATGAAGGTCTATATAAAGACTCTTTATTAGGTGGAGGTTTGGGTCGCTGGCCTTAGACCTTCATCAGGACAGACACAATAAAAGACTCTGTCTGTGCTGAATGAAGGTCCTATATAAAGGACTCTTTATTAGGTGGAGGTTTGGGTCGCTGCCTTAGACCTTCATCAGGACAGACACAATAAAAGACTCTGTCTGTGCTGAATGAAGGTCTATATAAAGACTCTTATTAGGTGGAGGTTTGGGTCGCTGCCTTAGACCTTCATCAGGACAGACACAATAAAAGACTCTGTCTGTCCTGAATGAAGTCTATATAAAGACTCTTTATTAGATGGAGGTTTGGGTCGCTGCCTTAGACCTTCATCAGGACAGACACAATAAAAGACTCTGTCTGTCCTGAATGAAGGTCTATATAAAGACTCTTTATTAGGTGGAGGTTTGGGTCGCTGCCTTAGACCTTCATCAGGACAGACACAATAAAAGACTCTGTCTGTCCTGAATGAAGGTCTATATAAAGCCACCCAAACGTCCACCTAAAGAACAACATTAACGGCAAATGTCTGAGTGTGTGCGGGACCCTTTCTTTGTTTCAACCCATTCTGAACGGGAACCCATTTTGGTGTCAGCATCATGTTATGCTTTAGCTATTTAAAAATAGCAGATCTACAAGCTCATATCGCGCCACCGAGTGGCGCGCTATACGAGCTTGTAGGTCTGCTATTTTTGACATCATCATGACAGTTTTCTGATAATAACCCTATATTTCTATATTATCAGTGGTTCTCAAACTATTTCAAGTCAAGGACGGCCATGCAAACTTTATATGTATTTGGCCGCCACCGACCCCCAACTGAAAATATGTGGTTCGCTCGGAAAGAAGATATATTCAAAGACACATTTTCACTATTTTCTCAAATTTAGCAGATCTACAAGCAAAGTTTAAACTAATGGTTAAAGTGGTTGAACCTCAGGTCTAAATATGGTTACAGTACAGTATACAGTTCACTTGGAATCAAGGCTATTATAATTTTTCAGTATAAAGTCATTCGTTTTCATTTTAGTTCTCAATTTATGTAGTTTGGATTCGTTACAAATGTTTTTTTTTGCTAGTTTAGTTTTTATATAGTCTTTTGAAAATGCTTAGTTTTAGTTCAGTTCGAATCTTAGTTTAACACATTCTGAACGGGCACCCATTTTGGTGTCGGCATCATGTTATGCTTTAGCTATTGAAAAATAGCAGATCTACAAGCTCATATCGCGCCACCGAGTGGCGCCATACGAGCTTGTAGGTCTGCTATTTTTGAAAAATCGAAGAGCGACTGACATTTCTAGAATCCGATCTCAGGTCAGAATGGGTTAATCAGACCAGTGTGTGTCCATGTGGAAACCTCGTATGAATCTGATCTCAGGTCAGAATGGGTTAAGTTTAGGTATTTCTTTTTGTAATTTGGATTAGTAATTAGGGCAAGCTAAACCAGGTTAAAATAAATCTTTCTACTAACGACTAAAACAAAGGTAACTTTCTCAGATTTTAGTTAGTTTATTGTATATAAATACACAAATCAGTTTTGTCTTGTGTTTCAGTTAATTGTTGTGTAGCAGAAGGCCATGCACAGAAGCACACCAGAAGGCTATAGTGACAGCATAATTATATTATATATGACATAATATGATATATTATAATTATAGGGCAATAGAGCATATATTAAAAAGGGTATCTTAAATAGCTAAAGCATATAACGTAATGCTAACACCAAAAGGGGTTCCCGACTAAAACATTATTGTTTTCTAATTTATTTATTTTCTTTTATTTCTTCATGAAATTACCGAAAAAAATCATTGAATATCTTTTTTTTTTTTTCTTTTTTCATTACAGAGCTATAGAATAGCTTTGTTGTGAATGTTTGTGAAAGTAATAATTAAAAACAACTAGGGCCGGGACTAATTGCGATTAATTTAGATTAATTAACTACAGAAAAATTAATCGCGATTAACTACTACAGATAAATTAATCGCACCTTTTTTTTCACCACGGAACGTTTCTCACTGGGCGCTTTTCTATAGTACTGAAAACTGGAAATAATAAAAAGTCACCCCATTTTGTGTTGCCTAGAACTGGAGGTCTGACAAAAAACAGTAACAATATGAAGTAAGTACAGCTTTGTGACGTCACTGAGATGTACTTGTTACTGTTACTAAATTTATTTCAGACCTCCAGTTCTAGGCAACACAGAATGGGGTGACTTTTTATTATTATTTCCACAACAGGTATATTAATGACAGTAAAATGTTGAAAATGAGTGGAATCCCGTAGTCACTATTCACTGGGATACCAAAAAACAGGTTTCTCGCTGTTCTCGGGTTGAATATTGATATGCGATTAAAATGCGATTAATCTAGAATTCTAGATTAATTAACTACAAAGCCTCTGATTAATTAGATTATTTTTTTTAATCGAGTCCCAGCTCTAAAAACAACAAATAAAACCCATATAAAAATGGACCCATATATATTATATATTATCCCTACAGGTGGTGACAACAGGCTGATCCTGAAGAGCGGCAGCGGCAGCAACAGCAACCCGTGCGAGGGCTTCGTCCTAGTCTCTCATGAGAACCAGTGGGGCTACGTGGGAGACGTGGACTGGCACGCGGCCAACGACGACGTGGTGTGCGGGAGCATCGGCTGCGGCGCGGCGGAGCGCCGCGTGGACAGTCCGGCGTACATCGCGAAGGATAAGATCGACGCCGGTCTGCTGCCCGACAAGGTCTGGATCAACGGGGTGAACTGCAGCGCGACGCCGAGCGCCGCGCAGCTGTGGGACTGTCCCGGGTTCCGCGGCTGGGGCATCAGCGGCGACGGTGTCGACACCCACGACCTGGTGAGATGGATCACGTGTTCAAGTAAGACCACACACACACACACACACGCGCGCACACGCATGCATGCACGCGCGCGAGAGCGTGTACAAACACACCACACACGCGGCGCACAGATACTTCTGGAAATGTTGTTGTAGCCTATACATTGCTGTCTGTCGCATTACATTTTTTGTACATGAATGATGAATGACTTTTTTGTTTGACGTTTGTGTATGCCGCATAGCATAGGCAAATAGTAAAATATGAATCATAAATATAGGGCAAATAGTAAAATATGAATCATAAATATAGGGCAAATAGTAAAATATGAATCATAAAAATAAAGACATTATAATTATATAGAGCACAGAACAACATTGCTTTAGTTTTTTTATGTAATACATATTTTTTTATGTAATACATTTGATGATAAGGCTGTGGTATTTTTTATGTAATACATTTGATGATAAGGCTGTGGTATTTCTTTATGTAATACATTTGATGATAAGGCTGTGGTATTTCTTTATGTAATACATTTTATGATAAGGCTGTGGTATATTTTTATGTAATACATTTGATGATAAGGCTGTGGTATTTCCTTTATGTAATACATTTGATAAGGCTGTGGTATATTTTAATGTAATACATTTGATGATAAGGCTGTGGTATTTTTTATGTAATACATTTGACGATAAGGCTGTGGTATTGTTTTATGTAATACATTTGATGATAAGGCTGTGGTATTGTTTTATGTAATACATTTGATGATAAGGCTGTGGTATTTTTTATGTAATACATTTGATGATAAGGCTGTGGTATTTTTTATGTAATACATTTGATGATAAGGCTGTGGTATTTTTTATGTAATACATTTGATGATAAGGCTGTGGTATATTTTATGTAATACATTTGATGATAAGGCTGTGGTATTTTTTATGTAATACATTTGATGATAAGGCTGTGGTATTTCTTTTATGTAATACATTTGATGATAAGGCTGTGGTATATTTTGATGAACCTTTTTTTTACTTCTTATTATTTGTATAGAAAAAATCGAAATGGGCTTGGATGGCTTCAAGTGTGCCGGAGCGGTCCAATTCAGCATCACGGAAGGAGGACGGTCTGACGCCCACTACGTTTGTTCTGACAACTGGGGAATTGGGCCGGAGGGTAAGACTATAAGGGCCGATTCATACTCCTATTTTAGAGCCGAATAAAAGTCGGTTCGGCTCTGTAGAGCCTACAATTTGACGTCATTTGAGGTTCGGGGGGGCGGGTACCGTCCTAAAGTCGGCTCTTCGGTGCTACTGAAAAATTCTGACGAGCCGAAATCATTTCGGCACTACAGCGCCGAAACAGCGGTAAAATAGGAGTATGAATCGGCCCTTACACTGCCATGCATTGGACTGGGCCGGAGGGTAAGACTTACACTGCCATGCATTGATGTGCATTTTGTTATCATACAGCCTTTGAAAACATGCACTTCCAACTGCATGAACATTATTCCCTTTCTCACGTTTTATTACTGCAGTCAAAGACATATAGTATAGTAGTAATAGTATTAGAGGCCCTATAGGGGCCCTTGGCCCTCAGGGGCCCTTGGCCCTCAGGGGCCCTTGAAAAGGGCTCCTCATGGGGACCTTCATTGGCTGTTGATTGTGTTAAATTTAGGCCAAAAAGATGATTAAAAAAAAAAACCTGAAAATCTCGTTATGGGTCCCCCCAAAAATGAGTGTCCCGGGGGCCCTCGTGGGGGTTAAATGGTCCCGGTGTTGGAGCACGGTATCCAAGAAAGTAATACACATAATAGGCTACTATATAGTATTGCTATTCTATGCAACGATTTAACATTCTAAGTCAAATATATCTAATCAATCATGTCGTTGGTTTCCCCTCTGGCATATAAAGCAAGGGCCAAAGCTGACCGCGTGTGCAAAGATCTCAACTGTGGCGTCGCAAAAACTGAGATGCCGAACCCCGCCAAGATGAAGCCACCCGAGGGCTTCTCCAGGTCCAACCAGAAAAAGAAAATTAAGTGTGCCTCCACGTTCGGCAAAGAGGACAAAGAGGATCATTTGTGGCAGTGTCAGCCTCAGAACAGCCCTGGCTGCTCAAAACCTGCTTTTGTCACATGTAGAGGTAATCCATTCTGACCTGAGATCAGATGCTAAAAAATGTCTGCTTGAAAATGACAGTTTATCTGAAAAAGCTATGTTTCTATGTCAGTCGTTCTTTCGATTTTTCGAAAATAGCAGACCTACAAGCTCGTAGCGCGCCACTCGGTGGCGCGCTACGAGCTTGTAGATCTGCTATTTTTCAATAGCTAAAGCATAGCACGATGCCAACACCAAAAGGGGTTCCCGCCCCAAAATGGGTTTTAAGATAGTCCAGTGGTCATCGTGGTTGTGAGAGTTGTTGAACTAAAACACAGAAATGCACGCACGCATGCACCCACGCATGCACCCACGCATGCCACACACACACACACACACACACACACACACAATGTATTTGCGCACTGCTGGGTGAATGTTAAACATTTTCTAAATGACGATGTGTTTCATGTTAAAACAGATCACCCCGTCTTGCGACTAGAAGGCGGGGACAATCACAACGCCTGCTCTGGAAGCCTGGTGAAGGCACCCGACGGTGGGGCTGAGCCTGACGGTGACATCTGGGATGCTCTGTGCAGTGGAAACACCACCAAAATCAGCCCTCATACAATCTGCAAACAACTGAACTGTGGAACCAAGGCCACACAGCCCTTCAACTGCAGTGACAGGACGTCAGGTTCACCCACACTGACGTGTAAAGGTAATGTTCTGGTCCCCTTTCAGCCACACTGAGGTGTAAAGGTAATGTTCTGGTCCCCTTTCAGCCACACTGAGGTGTAAAGGTAATGTTCTGGTCCCCTTTCAGCCACACTGAGGTGTAAAGGTAATGTTCTGGCCGGTCCCCTTCAGCAGTGGTTCCCAAAGTGGGGTCCGGCGGGGACCCACATTTGTACACTCTCAGAGTTAAATTAACATTGATTTTACGATATAAATTGGGGTCCCAGAGATAGAAAGGCCATTAAATGATTCTATCTCGGTAGATGAATTATGCATGTCAAACTTGGGGTCCTTGATATTAAACGGGTTGAGAATCACTGCTAGAGCCGTAACAATATTCTCTTATGGGGGGGGGGGGGGTGTCCCTGGAATATCTTTTCAAATGGGGGTCCGCGGGCGAATGAGTGTCAACTCACATTTTTTTTTATTTGAGCAATATAGCAGCAATACCAGCAGGTAACTTTAAATAACTTACTCACAAGTAAAAGGTCTGTGTTCAACATGTTTTACTTAGTAAAGTACAGATGTATTGGCATCAGAATCTACGTAAAGTATTAACGTAAAAGCACCCACATTTGTCAAAAACTGTAGGTGAGCTGTTGTATAGGGCTTTATAGTCGTTCCTACTACAGTATCTATATCTGCAAAGTATAGCCAGTAACTAAAGCTTTCAAACAATTGGAGTGGAGAAAAATGTACTACGCTTGCCTCTGAGACATAATAACCTCATATAAATGATAATACTAAATTAAAAGTGCTTCACAAAGTAGGTAAACATTATATAAAAGTAAAAACCTATGAGATCTGTTTCATGGCACTCGTCTTTGGTATTCAAAGGCCCATTCCTTTACAAAACCGATGTTCTCTTTTGTTTTACTTTAAATGCATCTAAAGTTCTATTTAATGTGTTGTTTTTAATGTTAAATTACTGAAACTGGCGCCAGTTTCCGCTGGCCTATAGTGGTCCAGGCCACATCATCTAGAGGCTCTGGCCTGACAGCACGTCGCGTGTTCGAGTCCCGTGCCTCTCTTTCTCCCTCCCTCCCTCCCTCCCTCCCTCCCTCCCTCCCTCTACCTTTCTCTACCTCTCTCTCTCTCTCTCTCTACCTCTCTCTCTCTACCTCCCTCTACCTCTCTCTCTACCTCTCTCTCTCTACCTCTCTCTACCTCTCTCTCTTAATCTTAAAAAAATGACTGAAAGTGCCTTCCATTTATCGTTTAACAGAACATATCACGTTAACTCTCAAGGACTCCAGAGGATCGACCAACTGCTACGGGTCAGTTTATGTCTCTAGTTCTCTGGGAGACCAGCCTGTGTGTGGCAACGACTGGAGCCGAGAGGATGCACAAGTGGTTTGCAGAGAATTAAAATGTGGCAAGGTGAGTGTGTGAGTGTGTGTGTGTCTGTGTGTGCGCGCGCAGTCATGTTCATTTGAGCACGGGTAGAGAGCCTGTTTCAACCAATCAGATTGCTTGTTAAATGAACAGTCCAGATTCGGTGTAATGTTTTTACTGTATTTCTACTAATGTGTAAGTTATATACATTATTACCTTTATTCATTGATCCATGGCTTATCAGTTTTGCACAGTTTCCTCCCACCCAGATTGCATCGCTGTGATTTCTATTCATTTTAAATTAAGACGTTTATTTTTGAACGTCGGAGAGGGAAAAAAAAATCTAATTATTGAGTTTTTGCATATCGGTGGTGAATCTGTTTTAAAATAAATCAATTCTTATTCAGAATGCCTACAATGCCTTTTTGCAGGTGGTCTTTCACAGCGTCATGGACCATCCCGCGGGCCCTGCCATCCTGGATAACGTGGAGTGCACGGGCCATGAGAAGAACCTGTGGCACTGCCGGGCCCAGTTCAACCCTGCTGCTCCATGTCGGACCCATGCTCATGTTACATGTGAAAGTAAGTCATATTATACCACAGGTTCGTTTCGAGGAAGCAATCCGATTGGTTGAAACTAGCCTTCTATAGCCGTGGATTAAACCAGCACCATTCATTCATTCATTCATTCATTCATTCATTCATTCATTCATTCATTCATTCTTTGAACCGTGTCGTTTTCCCACCCAATGCAGACAGTATTGAAGTACGCTTGTCCGACGGCCCGGGGAAATGTGCCGGGAACGTGGAGATCAAACACAACGGAGAGTGGGAACTGGTCGTACATTCGGACGAATGGAAGGATGGGAGGAATTCCGACCTCGTCTGCAACGAGCTGGCGGGCTGTGGGGATGCCAAACGTCAACGTGCCACTAGGAAAAGCGACTTCACTCTCGAACAGGGTTCATTTTTTCAAAAGAAAGTGACGTGTGAGAAGTCGTCACCCAAACTGTCTGATTGTATCAAGGATGAGAGAATACAGGTGCTCCAAGGAAGAGGTTCAAATAAGCCCGTGCAAATTACCTGCCAAGGTGAGGCTGTGTATCTGTACTCACATCTCAATGTTTGCCCCTCCTGTAGCCTACTTGTAAAATAATCTAATGATATACAGTAGGACTGTTTACTGTATGCATACCATGAATGTCAGTGCTGTCTGGGAGATGTGTGAGAGTTATATATAGGCCCATGTGCAAAGACAATGTATTCTTGTGTTTTCAGGCAATACGTTATGGTTTTCTAATTTAAAGCATCCCTTTCTTTTAGGACACAAGGTGGTGTTCCTGATGAACGGAACGTCGCCCTGCTCCGGCCACGTGGCAGTAGAACACCAGGAGAAGGACTACTGGCTCTCGGGGTCCAATGAGACCTGGAACCGGCACACCGCCGACGTGGTGTGTGGCACACTGCATTGTGGGAAGGCCATGACCTTTGAACTGTCAGCGGTTCCTTCTGGAGTCTCTGGAATGGAAGATGAGCCTTGGACAGAATCCTACAATTGCTCCTCCATGGAGGAGTCGGTCTTTGACTGTCCACAGGTCCATGCAGCGGCACCGTCCAAACAGAGCATCGCTTTTGTGAAATGTGCAGGTGCGACGTCTGACCATTTTGTATGCTCGCTGCCGTGTAATATTTCTGTCACTATTATTATTATTGTACCTTTCCAGAAATAAGAACACTCTATAATCCGTACAGTCACAGAACATAAGATTCAGTAACGCCTGCATGTTGTCCTATTATTTTTGCCATTTGATTTCAAACAGGTGATATCACTGCGACACTGACCGACGACTGCTGGGGGGACGTGAAGGTGACCATGGATGGACCAGTTGGCGGGGGGGGCGTGTGTGCCAGCAGCTGGACTCAGAAACACTCCGAGATGCTGTGTGAAGACCTGGGCTGTGGACGCGCCTTCCCTAACACACAAGACGCATCATGGCCGACTCTTAAAGTGAGCATCCTGTCGATGACCCGCACCAAACAGACCAGGAATCTGACCGAAAGGACCATTGTGAAGAAAGTCAGAGACACCGACTGCGACAACACCCCAGCCTCTGTGGTGTGCTCAGGTAGAATACTCCAGATACTACACCCATATGTACACATCTACACCCCCAGATACTACACCCATATGTACACATTCACACCCCCAGATACTACACCCATATGTACACATTTACACCCCCAGATACTACACCCATATGTACACATCTACACCCCCAGATACTACACCCATATGTACACATGTACACCCCCAGATACTACACCCATATGTACACATCTACACCCCCAGATACTACACCCATATGTACACATCTACACCCCCAGATACTACACCCATATGTACACATTTACACCCCCAGATACTACACCCATATGTACACATTTACACCCCCAGATACTACACCCATATGTACACATGTACACCCCCAGATACTACACCCATATGTACACATCTACACCCCCAGATACTACACCCATATGTACACATTTACACCCCCAGATACTACACCCATATGAACACATTTACACCCCCAGATACTACACCCATATGTACACATATACACCCCCAGATACTACACCCATATGTACACATTAACACCCCCAGATACTACACCCATATGTACACACTTACACCCCCAGATACTACACCCATATGTACACATTTAGACCCCCAGATACTACACCCATATGTACACATCTACACCCCCAGATACTACACCCATATGTACACATTTACACCCCCAGATACTACACCCATATGTACACATCTACACCCCCAGATACTACACCCATATGTACACATCTACACCCCCAGATACTACACCCATATGTACACATCTACACCCCCAGATACTACACCCATATGTACACATCTACACCCCCAGATACTACACCCATATGTACACATCTACACCCCCAGATACTACACCCATATGTACACATCTACACCCCCAGATACTACACCCATATGTACACATCTACACCCCAGCCTCTGTGGTTTGCTCAGGTAAAAGATCATTTGAAATAGTTTAAACTGTACCGTTGTATACCTGCAGCCAGTGTCTAGTTTAAACTGTACTGTCTGTTTTATACTGTATCCCCTGCAGCCAGTGTCTAGTTTAAACTGTACTGTGTGTTTTATACTGTATCCCTGTGCAGCCAGTGTCTAGTTTAAACTGTACTGTCTGCTTTATACTGTATCCCTGCAGCCAGTGTCTAGTTTAAACTGTACTGTCTGCTTTATACTGTATCCCTGTGCAGCCAGTGTCTAGTTTAAACTGTACTGTCTGTTTTATACTGTATCCCTGTGCAGCCAGTGTCTAGTTTAAACTGTACTGTCTGTTTTATACTGTATCCCTGCAGCCAGTGTCTAGTTTAAACTGTACTGTCTGCTTTATACTGTATCCCTGCAGCCAGTGTCTGTAGTTTAAACTGTACTGTCTGTTTTATACTGTATCCCTGTGCAGCCAGTGTCTAGTTTAAACTGTACTGTACTGTTTTATACTGTATCCCTGTGCAGCCAGTGTCTAGTTTAAACTGTACTGTCTGTTTTATACTGTATCCCTGTGCAGCCAGTGTCTAGTTTAAACTGTACTGTCTGTTTTATACTGTATCCCTGCAGCCAGTGTCTAGTTTAAACTGTACTGTCTGCTTTATACTGTATCCCTGCAGCCAGTGTCTGTAGTTTAAACTGTACTGTCTGTTTTATACTGTATCCCTGTGCAGCCAGTGTCTAGTTTAAACTGTACTGTACTGTTTTATACTGTATCCCTGTGCAGCCAGTGTCTAGTTTAAACTGTACTGTCTGTTTTATACTGTATCCCTGTGCAGCCAGTGTCTATAGTTTAAACTGTACTGTCTGTTTTATACTGTATCCCTGTGCAGCCAGTGTCTATAGTTTAAACTGTACTGTCTGTTTTATACTGTATCCCTGTGCAGCCAGTGTCTAGTTTAAACTGTACTGTCTGTTTTATACTGTATCCCTGTGCAGCCAGTGTCGAGGCCGATTTTGACGATTCCAGAGACCATTGCTCTGGAAATGTGAGGATACGCTACAAAGGTCAACGACGCCCCGTCTGCGTTGAAACTCTGCAGGACGCCAATGTCCAAAATGCCATCTGCAGGCAGCTGGGATGTGGAGAGGCCAATAAGACCCTTGAGTTCTTTGGACCTCCTCCGTCCCAACATGGCCTGTCAGGACTGACCTGTCCTGAAGGAGAGAACACGCTGGCAGGCTGTACTATAGAAGAGGAGGACACCAGTCAAAAGTGCACTGTCGGTGGCCTCAAGTGTGATAGTATGTTTAACCCATTCTGACCTGAGATCAGATTCAAAAAATGTCTATTACATCCTGACAGTTTCATTATTAACCCATTCTGACCTGAGATCAGATTAAAAAAATGTCTATTACATCCTGACAGTTTCATTATTAACCCATTCTGACCTGAGATCAGATTAAAAAAATGTCTATTACATCCTGACAGTTTCATTATTAACCCATTCTGACCTGAGATCAGATTCTAAAAGTGTCTTCGATTTTTCAAAAATAGCAGACCTACAAGCTCGTATCGCACCACTCGGTGGCGCGATATGAGCTTGTAGATCTGCTATTTTTCAATAGCTAAAGCATAACATGATGCCAACACCAAAATGGGTGCCCGGTCAGAATGGGTTAATACTTTAATTATTCCAACTTAACCAAATAAATATATATAAGTATACTGTAGACTGACATCCTATTAAATACAGCCATTTCCATGAACGTATGTCTGTCCCCTCTTGTTACGTCTCGTCTCAGAATGGCAGAAGATCACCCTGAAGAAGCCCAAAGACAAAGCCTGTGAGGGCGACGTGACGGTTTACAGTAAGAAGGGGACAGAAATGGTCTCCAGCCGCGGCTGGACGGCAGCGGAAGGAGAGAAACTGTGCAGCGATCTCAAGCTCGGCACATATCAAAGCCACGCCAACTCAACCCGCGCCGCTTCGCCAAAGTATTACGCCGAGAGCTTCAGATGCAGCGGCGCCGAGAGGACCATCTGGGGCTGCCGGAGGACTGCGATCGCCATCGCTCACAGTCCACAAGAAGGAGTCTATCTCAAGTGCACAGGTACTGGTACTGGTACTGGTACTGTTACTGGTACTGGTACCGTTACTGGTACTGTTACTGGTACCGGTACCACAAAGTCAACATTGAAAATTTAAATAGGAAGTGAACACTCCTTTTGACACGTCCGGTCCCGAGTTGATTTAACCCATTCTGACCTGAGACCAGATTCTAACGCACAGAAGAATGGTGGTTCTTTAACCCATTCTGACCCGAGATCAGATTCTAAAAATGTCTTCTAAATCCTGACCAGTTTTCAAAAAAAATAGCAGACCTACAAGCTCGTAGCGCGCCACTCGGTGGCGCGCTACGAGCTTGTAGATCTGCTATTTTTCAATAGCTAAAGCATAACATGACGCTATAACACCAAAATGGGTCCCCCCCCCCCCCCCCCCCCCCCCCGAGAATGGGTTAAAACAGTATAGCCTACCGGTGTGCTAAAGGATATTCATCCAAGATTACTATTTAGTATATTAATAATAAGAAGTTGAGCGCTGTTGTAATAATATATAATGTATTCATGTTCCCCCCTGCAGTCTACCCCGAGGTGAAGCTGTCAGCGAGGTGCGCTGGTGAGCTGACCATCGGTAACAAGAGGGTGTGCGCCAAGGACTGGAACCATAAGTATTCCCAAATCGTGTGCCAGGAGCTGAGAGGCTGCAGCGACGCGGTGCTCTCCGTGGCGGGGAAGGGACCGGCCGGGCGACATCCAGACGTGCACCACGTCCACTGCGACGGCACCGAGTCCAATCTGGGCCTGTGTGAGACGGCGAGCGGCGCCTGCAACGACGCCCCCCTGGTGTCTGTCCGCTGTAAAGGTCAGTACTGGGTTTACTTAACCCATTCTGACCTGAGATCAGATTCTGTTTGAAAAAATTACAGTTTTCTGAAAAAGCTGTGTTTCTATGTCAGTCGTTCTTCGAGTGCTATATGAGCTTGTAGATCTGCTATTTTTCAATAGCTAAAGTATAGCATGATGCTAACACCAAAAGGGGTTGCCGCCCCAAAATGGATTAAGTAAAAGTATCGAATACTGCAGTGTAGAAATAGGTAAAGTAACTCGTTATGTCCCATTTCAAGTTTTGAAATATACAAAAATCTTTTCCACTTTTAATTTAACGCCAAGTTCCAAGATATAATGGGGTTGACAAAAAAAGAAACACCGATTTTAATTTGAAACTCTCTTAATACTTTTTTCACTACATGTTGGGCGGGAACCCCTTTTCATTATGCTATGCTTTAGCTATTGAAAAATAGCAGATCTACAAGCTCATAGCGCGCCACCGAGTGGCGCGCTACGAGCTTGTAGGTCTGCTATTTTTGAAAAATCGAAGAACCACTGACATAGAAACATAGCTTTTTCAGAAAACTGTCAGGATGTAGAAGAACATTTTTGGAATCTGATCTCAGGTCAGAATGGGTTAATATAACTTTCCTCGCGAGTCACTACTAAAATGTATGGATTTAAAAGTCGGGGCGACACCGTTTCCACACGGCAGGGAATAAAGCGTTTCCTGTGTTAACTCTCTCGTTGCAGGTGGCGTCCAGTTCCGTACCACGGAGACGTGTGGAGGCGTGATTCAAGTCAAATATGAAGATGACAAAGACAACGAGTGGGAGAAAATGTGTGTGAACGGTTTCCATGACAAATTCAAGGAGCTGCTGTGCAAAGAGCTTCATAGAAAAAATGAAAAATGTGGTGAAGGTGTGAAGAGGTTGAAGTATAATCCACCCGTGGTAACCACAGAGAAGGTATAAACTCCTGTTTGCCAAAATGACACAAAACAGCTCAATGCTGTCCCTTCTACACATTTCCTTTACAGTATACGCTATACAGTAGAATACCGTAGTCTGCAATTAATAATATTTAAAGATATTATTATGGAACAAACCAGTACTTTTGTATATATATGCAAGCCTTTTTTTTCAAACTCTAAACGATTTTCTATTTTGTTTCATTTCAGAACATGAAAATGACACTGGATTGCAAAGCTGAGTTTATGCTGATCCAAGACTGTGTCAAAGAGGCTACTTGTGGGAATACAGCGAAACCAGCTACGATCTATTGCCACGGTAACCCAAACCTACTGTACAATAACCACTTCCCAAAGTGATCCTGTTAAGCTACTGTGCAATAACCACTTCCCAAAGTGATCCTGTTAAAATACTGTACAATAACCACTTCCCAAAGTGATCCTGTTAAAATACTGTACAATAACCACTTCCCAAAGTGATCCTGCATGTTAAGCTACTGTACAATAACCACTTCCCAAAGTGATCCTGTTAAGCTACTGTACAATAACCACTTCCCAAAGTGATCCTGTTAAGCTACTGTACAATAACCACTTCCCAAAGTGATCCTGTTAAGCTACTGTACATTTGTGATCCCTCCCCCCCCCCCCCCCTCTCCTTGCTATTCGGTTGCTGAACCACTATTACGTCGGACGATCTCTCGTTCACTTTATTCAAACAACAAAGTCAACTATACACACACATTAAAATGCGAGTGTTTCATTTACCTCAACGGGGATTTCAGGTTATGAGGAGAAAGCGCCGTCCGTTTCAACTCGCCCGCCCAAACCAACGGTGGCTAACATGACGCCGACCGTGACGGAGGCTCCGCCTCCTACTCCTCCTCCCAGTAACGTGGGCCTGATTGTGGGCGTGTCTCTGGGCGCAGTGGGCGTGGCCATGGTCCCATTGGTCCTCGTGCTCTGCCTGTTCCTGAGAAGACGCATGCTTCAGGGTGAGTAACAACAACCCGTTTAACCCATTCTGACCTGAGATCAGATTCATACGAGTTTTCCACTGGACACACACTGGTCTGATCAACCCATTCTGACCTGAGATCAGATTCTAAAAAAATGTCAGTCGTTCTTCGATTTTTCAAAAAATAGCAGACCTACAAGCTCGTATCGCGCCACTCGGTGGCGCGATATGAGCTTGTAGATCTGCTATTTTTCAATAGCTAAAGCACAGCATGATGCCGACACCAAAATGGGTGCCCGGTCAGAATGGGTTTTTATTTTTTACATTTTTATTATTAATTTTGTAGTTCTGTAGGAAAATAACATTTGGGATTTTACACTAGAGTCGTGACGCATAATAAAAATAGTATTAATATAGGTGTTGTAATGCTCTGCTGTGGTATATTTAATCTGAAACTATCCCTATTATACTCTGTTCTTCTTCTTATTATATACTCTGTTCTTATCTAGGGAGAAAACTTTCACAAAAAGACCTGGAGTATGACAGTGGCGAATATGAGGACGTGGACGTCAATCCTGAGATGAAAGCCTTGAATAGTTTTGGTGAGTGACATCATTATATTAATTAGTGATATTACTGGCGGTTTCGTCAGTCAAAGTGATACACACTGTATGACACAGGACTTTGTGAAGCTCCCTCATATCTGACGCACGCACAAACACACAGACATACTTAACCCATTCTGACCTGAGATCAGATTCATACGAGGTTTTCCGCCGGACACACACTGGTCTGATGAACCCATTCTGACCTGAGATCAGATTCTAAAAATGTCAGTCGTTCTTTGATTTTTCAAAAAATAGCAGACCTACAAGCTCGTATCGCGCCACTCGGTGGCGCGATATGAGCTTGTAGATCTGCTATTTTTCAATAGCTAAAGCATAACATGATGCTGACACCAAAATGGGTGCCCGTTCAGAATGGGTTAAACACATGGGCCACTATATGAACCCATAGCATACTGTATTCTATATCGTTGTTTACGGCAAATTGAATGTCAGGATGAAATTGATTTGGTTTGTTGTTGTTGTTTTGGTGGTGAATGCGCCCATGCAGGGTCCAAGGCTGCAGCCGTCGACGCAGGAAGTGACTCCTCCCTCTCGTACGACGATATCGATAATGAGGAAGTGGCGAGCGGAGCGGCCGGCCCCGCCCCCAGTCGCCGCCACGAAGCGCACGATTACATCAACACCCGACGCCCAGGAAAGTCTTGAGCCACTACTAGTTAACCACATTCTGACCTGAGATCGGATTCACACAAGGTTTTCCACTGGACACACACTGGTCTGATAAAACCCATTCTGACCTGAGATCAGATTCACACGAGGTTTCCCACTGGACAACACACTGGTCTGATGAAGCCATTCTGACCTGAGATCAGATTCATACGAGGTTTCCACTGACTGGACACACACTGGGTCTGATTAAACCCATTCTGACCTGAGATCAGATTCTAAAAAATGTCAGTCGCTCTTCGATTTTTCAAAAAATAGCAGACCTACAAGCTCATATCGCGCCACTCGGTGGCGCGATATGAGCTTGTAGGTCTGCTATTTTTCAATAGCTAAAGCATAACATGATGCAGACACCACAATGGGTGCCCGGTCAGAATGGGTTAAACCTTCATGAGAGCACATTATGAATTACAATCACGGGGAGAATGGTGAACATTTCCAGTGATAAATCCATGTTAGAATATCAATATGCTCTATATATGCAGCCAACACTTCCCGCGTTCAAAGTTTAAGGCAACGCCGGTTGTAGGTGTCGCCAGATTGTGTGAGAGAAATAAGCAAATCAGGTCTATGAAAAGAAGCCAAGCCCCAAGAAGTCGCTTATATGGCAACACCGGAGAAATTCATGAAGAACTCTTTTAACAGGAGATTTAAGACGTTTCTAACTCATGTCAACGTCGCAACACAAATAATACAAACTATGAAAAACTATGCCATCACATTATCAAATGAAATAGTGTTGTATAAAGTACTGAGCTTTAATCACGACAAAGTGAATGAGTGGCTGCCGAGCGGAAGCGTTCTGGTTGCCCAAACTTGAACGCGGAAGTGTTGGCTGCATAGAGCCCGTTCAATATAGGTTTAATACTTTTCCAGATGATATACAAAATGACAATTACATTTTGCGTAGAGTAGATAATGATATAAATAACCGCAAATGCAATTCAACGCTGAGCATGATCTATCATCTAAAGACACTTTTCACCAATAATAATATACAACAATTTAATAACAAGACCATATAGTGGAATAATGTGTTCCTTCCACGCGCTACGTCCAACCAGGGAAACTCCCCCCCTGTCAGGTGTAAAGGAGCAACTTGGACACTCAGGCATGAAGGAAGCATGAGTTCAAGTCCGTTGCTCTCCCCTTGTCCCCCATATATGGGGACTAGGTTGGTGGAGGGTGTGTAGAGCCCAGGATCACATTAGATGATTGACACAGGGGTGGAAAATGGGTTACAAAATCGTGGGATAAAAAATATGTAAAATAAAAACAAGACCATATAGTATAGAGGCTATACTATACTACCGTATGAGTTGGACCTTTTGTGTGTATATTTCATGTGTGTGTGTGTGTGTGTGTGTGTGTGCCATGTGTGTGTGTGTGTGTGTGTGTGTGTGTGTGTGCCATGTGTGTGTGCGCGCGTGTGTGTTCATCAACGTACAGATACCGTGACCTACGAGGTGGAAGACCCACAAGAAGACGGCGACTATGACGATGTGGACACGGTCCCGGACATCCGGGCGACGCCGGCCGGGGTCCACGGTTCCCCGCCGCCGCCGCCGCTCCCCGGAGGCCACCCGGACCCCCTCCCCCTGCGTGGGGGTCCCGAGGAGGACCCCGAGGAGGGGGACTACCTGGAACCTGACAAAGAGGGGTGAGCCCCGCCAAACCTGGACTTTTAATAACGCACGCGTATATTCACGCGGGCAGATAGTTCAAATAGCTGATCTACAAGCTCACAACGTGTAGATGTAGATCGGCTATAGTTGAACTATTTTAAAATGATTTTTTTTAAATAGTACAAAAATGGCAAATAAGTTTCGGGATAAGGGATAAGGATGGCGCGAGACAAGATGGAGTCCAGGGTTTCTCATGTTAAAACGTATTCCCTTCTCTGTAGACATGCAAAGTGGGAGTGAAACACGGACTTCAATCAGAAGGATTTGGATCATTTGTTATTTTCTTTCTAGACATGACATGGATTCCTAGACGCCTTATAACGACGTCAACAATGTCATTGTTACATTTGTATTATTCTAATGTCTAATTCATAATCTTTTTTATTTCATATTATCCTCATTCATATATTCTAGTATTTGAGGAGATATACATTTTGGTGTACTGTCTGTAGACCATGATTATAATCGATATATATTATACATTCTCTTGTGTTACTTGTATAGATGTTAAAGTGGGTTCTGAGTGATTGGGATTTGTGGAGGACAGGTTTTCAAAAAACGAATCACGTTACACTGCAGACCATCCCAAAATATTTTGTGCCAATTTAAATAAAAAGAAAGAAGAAGCTTATGTATAATTATGGTCTAGAGTGGTTAAACTGCTTATTTGATGCTATATTAACACATTTAGCTGGGGACCCCCTGTAACCCCTTTTTTTAATGATGTAAGGGTTAAACCTTTAGTGTTGCATTTAATTTTCCGGGTGATTTGTAGTTATCATATGTTGTTCTTGAGGGTCTGAACATTTTAACCCATTCTGACCTGAGATCAGATTCATACGAGGTTTCCACTGGACACACATTGGTCTGATTAACCCATTCTGACCTGAGATCAGATTCATACGAGGTTTCCACTGGACACACACTGGTCTGATTAACCCATTCTGACCTGAGATCAGATTCTAAAAATGTCAGTCGTTCTTTGATTTTTCAAAAATAGCAGACCTACAAGCTCGTATGAGCTTGTAGATTTTTTCAATAGCTAAAGCATAACATGATGCTAACACCAAAATGGGTTTCCGTTCAGAATGGGTTAAACTATGAATTACATTACTATTGATTTATGAGAGTTGAGTTATGTGATAAAAATGTACACTTTCTATATTCACATTTCAGTCATTTACTTAATTAGTAGGCCTAAAAAAAAAAGAATGTGTGTTGTGTAAATACAGTATTTTAATGTTGGTGTTCAATTACGTTCTAAGCATAATATATTTCCTTTATCATTGTTCATGTTGTCAAAATCTTATCATGGATATCATGACAAACAATTATACAATATAATTTGTTGTAGGGCACACCAAATATTCTCTAAGAAAAATAAACTCTACCTTTTGTTTGTTTTAGCAGATGTTGTGTTCAATTATTAATAATTATATGGGGTTTAAGTGTTTAAATTATTCCTGTGTCTAATAATGTCAGATTGAAACGTGAATCATCTTAGATTTCCTACGAACCTACGAATCTTCACAGACTTTGAAATTAGCTCCGTTGTTGAGTGTCAAACTGTATGTTATTTAATCATCTATAGTTTGATACACAGCAAAATGAGCCACTTTCACATTAAGCCACCGTCTTTAGAATGAATCAAAGTTTGCACACGCGCGCGTGTGTGTGTGTGTGTGTGTGTGTCCATGCACTTTATTCACAATCACTTCAAATTGTACCCCGAATGGTCAAGGCATGCAGTACCAGAGTCTCCACATTTCATAAGCATTCATAAATAGCTTTTTGATTGATTGAAATATTTATTAACAGTTTGTAGAATTTACAGTACATTTTAAGCACAAACTCAATACAAAGACTGTCAACTGTGAGTGGACGCCCCAATTAAGCATTACACTTGTTTACAACAGGGTCCACATTGTTCAATTCATCAAAACATTTAAAGACATACAAACATTTAGAGACATACAAATAGACATTTCTATGTAGCTAAAGTACAGAACAGGAATTCATCATATGGGAAGCAAAAAAGGGAAAAGATACAATATACAGTGAGGGAAAATGGGTGGGGGGGGGGGGGGGGGGGGTGGGGGGGATTCAGATTTTACAGAGGCCAGTTTCGAATTGCAGCCATCCGTAGGTGCCCTTTGAGAGCGGTTTTGAAGGAGTCAAGGGATTCACATGTCTTAATGACTGTTGGTAGGGCGTTCCACATTTTGGTGGCATAGGAGCGAAAAGAATTTAGTCCCTTGTTTGTGCCGAATCTGGGTTAGCTACCATAACCACACAGATAAAGCCTTATATTGTGGCAACAGTGACTCACTCATATATGAATTGTTGATAGACTGCACATATTATTCATTCATGTATTCATTGTTGATAGACCGTACAAATATTAACCCAGATATTCATGGTATTCATTCAGGCCATGCATGAGTTCACTCACGTGAGTTGCAAATCGGAAACTTGTGAGTTACAATTACAAATCTGTAATATTTTACTGTGACACTTTTGAGACTGAACTAACCCCATAATATAGATATATTTTAGGAATAGCTTTGCATGTCACACGGCTTTCAGGTTTTACCACCAGTGTCCCTCCCACTGTTGACCAAGATCTGATCTGCTGCTGCATGCCGTTTATTACATTTTGGCCCGTCGACGATTCTACAAATTCCTTCTAAAATCCGGACAGTTTTCTGAAAAACCTCTGTTTCTATGTCAGTCGTTCTCAAACATTTTCACGTCAAGGACCCCCAGATCTTATCTGTATTTGAGCTTGTAGATCTGCTATTCTTTCCAATAGCCAAAGTATAACATAATTGACCTGAGATCAGATTCTAATAAAAATGTCTGTTTGAAAATGACAGTTTTCTGAAAAAGCTATATGTTTCTATGTCAGTCGTTCTTCGACTTTTCAAAAATAGCAGACCTACAAGCTCGTAGCGCGCCACTCGGTGGCGCGCTATGAGCTTGTAGATCTGCTATTTTTCCAATAGCTAAAGCATAACATGACGCTAACACCAAAAGGGGTTCCCGCCCAGAATGGGTCATATCTACAGATCTGAGCCTGCATGCACATGCTACAGTTATCTCACTCAACCCTGCAACCACAGCCCACCACCTCCAGCAGCCTCAGGCTTTCACAGGGGGGGTGAAAACCACCACGTATTCACCTGCTTAATGTCACTATTCACAATATTTAATGTACGTTTAAAGAACAACTTTGAGTGCGCTATACCTGATCTGTCTTTATTATAAACCCATTTTGGGCGGGAACCCATTTTGGTGTTAGCATTATGTTGTAATTTAGCTATTGAAAAATAGCAGATCTACAAGCTCATACAACCTTGTAGGTCTGCTATTTTTGAAAAATTGCAGAACGACTGACATAGAAACATAGCTTTTTCAGAAAACTGTCAGGATGTAGAAGCCATTTTTAGAACCTGATCTCAGGTCAGAATGAAAAACTGTCAGGATGTAGAAGACATTTTTAGAATCTGATCTCAGGTCAGAATGGGTTAAAGCACATTATAACATGGTGATTCCAGGGCATCAGTTCCATTAATGTAACTGACATAGTAACACTAGTAACAATATTATTTCCATAACTATTTCTGATAGTTAATGAACCCTGAGGATGTACAGTAGGCTGTATACTTGTCCTTAATGTACAGTAGATGCAGTAATGCTGCTATCTGGTCACCAGAGGCCAGTCTATGGACGCATACTAGCATGTTCTCCCTATATAGTACTATCCAGCATTGGTGTTATGTTATTAAGGGCCATTCACACTGTGCACTTTAACTACAACTACAGTATAAACATATCTATAAAACTGACTATAACATGTTTTAAGACTCGAGTGGATGGTAGAGTTCACACCAAGAATAACAACAAAAAGGTTTAACAGTGATAGTTATAGTTACAATTTACAATTTACAATGTAGGCATTTAGCAGACGCTCTTAATCCAGAGCGACTTACATTAAGCAAGAACAAAAAAGCATGGGAATACATCACATAAAAACATGTATCATGAAACATGCGTAAGCTAAGAAAGTAACAGTGGAATATCTATATAATGAAACTATACAGTGGAATATCTATATAATGAAATTATACATATAAACATCTATACTACTATGCTATACATATGTACTATGACGTGCTATGACTACATACAATACATACATACAATTACACGAACGGATCTTTAGTCCTGGGTTTGGTGCGTGCGTGCGTACGTGAGTGCTACAGTATGTGCAACTTTTGAAACACAATTTCTTTTATCCTTTAACACCTAAACAACAATAGATTTTTACACACATTGGTGACTATAGGAATAATTTAGGACAGGGGTCTGCAACCTTTTTTAAATGAAGTGCCATGTTTTTATTTTCTAGATCGTCAGTGTGCCATATCAACATTAATTAATTTTAATGACACCACAGGAAAAATTCCAACTTATTTTGATTGTCAACAAATATAAAGTTTTTCCTTCTTTTTAAATATTTTCTTTCACGTTGTTATAATGATCATTAGACTCAGGGCAGAGTTCAGTTTTAATGAATGTAGAATGCAGGATGTAATTTACACACTAATGTGAGGGACTTCATTTATTTGACTGCATTTTTTTTTTAAAGTTTATTTAAAACCAAAAATACTCTCTCACACACTTGCCAGTGTGCCAGTGATCACCCTCCTTTGTGCCAATGTTGGCACTGGTGCCTAAGGTTGCCTACCCCTGATTTAGGACAGTGGTTTTCAACCATTTTGATACCAGGAGAACCCACTATGTATTCAGCATTTGAGCCACGTACCGACCATGATGACATTTAGCCACTCAGACACAAAACTAAAGAATGTTGCCTTCTTTGTCCACAATTCCATGCTGCCTTTAGGAGAGTTAACAGGCAGCAAACGTTGACCAAAATAACAATTATTCTTACTGTCTAATAGTGTAGACTTCTTGTAAATTAAGTAATTCAGTTAATAATAATCTAACTCTTGAGAGAGAGCGTATAAAATGAAACCAAATGGACCCGTAATGGATCCATTTGGTTTCATTTTACACTCTCAAGAGTGGAAAAAGAACCACCGCTCATCCGCTGGAAAAACCTAACCCATTTTTGAACGGGAACCCATTTTGGTGTCAGCATTACGTTATGCTTTAGCTATTGGAAAATAGCAGATCTACAAGCTCGTAGCGCGCCACCGAGTGGCGCGCTACGAGCTTGTAGGTCTGCTATTTTTGAAAAATCGAAGAGCGACTGACGTATAGAAAACATTTTTTTTAATCTGATCTCAGGTCAGAATGGAAAACTGTCAGGATGTATAGAAGACATTTTTTGAATCTGATCTCAGGTCAGAATGGGTTAAGAGAGGTGCTGGAGCCACAGAGGGAACATGAGAAAAGAATAAATAAAGGGAAGCTCGATCCGCACACTCAGATCTGTTGCACAATCAATGTATTTTGAATGATGGCTCATGGGAGTTGTAGTTCTCTGTGATTGAAATGTTTGACATAGGTGGGAGTTGTAGTTCTCTCAGTGATTGAAATGTTTGACATAGGTGGGAGTTGTAGTTCTCTCAGTGATTGAAATGTTTGACATAGGTGTGATCAATCATCCAATCAAGCGATGAACATATATTCTGTTATATATATATGATGTCACTTTTTGATTATGCCTGAAGAGAAGGTCAGTAGACCCAAAGCTCGCTATAAATTAATACATTGAGCTTCCCTTTATTTTTTTCTCACTCTCTCAAGAGTTAAAAAATCTAAGGGTCCATTTGGTTACCAATTCTCCATCATTTAGTTGGGGACCACCTGGAACGCCCTCAAGTCAAGGACCACTGGTGGTCCCCGGACCACTGGTGGTCCCCGGACCACTGGTGGTCCCCGGACCACTGGTGGTCCGGGGACCAGTGGTTGAAAACCCCCTGATTTAGGACAATGTGGTGTGGTGTAAATCTGCTGTGGCATCTGAAGTATAAGTAATACAACCACTCTTCTTATTTAACCCATTCTGACCTGAGATCAGATTCTAAAAATGTCTTCTACATCCTGACAGTTTTTCATTCTGACCCGAGATCAGATTCTAAAAAATGTCTTCTACATCCTGACAGTTTTTCATTCTGACCCGAGATCAGATTCTAAAAATGTCTTCTACATCCTGACAGTTTTTCATTCTGACCTGAGATCAGATTCTAAAAATGTCTTCTACATCCTGACAGTTTTTCATTCTGACCCGAGATCAGATTCTAAAAATGTCTGCTACATCCTGACAGTTTTTCATTCTGACCCGAGATCAGATTCTAAAAATGTCTGCTACATCCTGACAGTTTTTCATTCTGACTCGAGATCAGATTCTAAACATGTCTTCTACATCCTGACAGTTTTTCATTCTGACCTGAGATCAGATTCTAAAAATGTCTTCTACATCCTGACAGTTTTTCATTCTGACCCGAGATCAGATTCTAAAAAATGTCTTCTACATCCTGACAGTTTTTCATTCTGACCTGAGATCAGATTAAAAAAATGTCTTCTACATCCTGACAGTTTTTCATTCTGACCTGAGATCAGATTCTAAAAAATGTCTTCTACATCCTGACAGTTTTTCATTCTGACCCGAGATCAGATTCTAAAAAATGTCTTCTACATCCTGACAGTTTTTCATTCTGACCCGAGATCAGATTCTAAAAATGTCTTCTACATCCTGACAGTTTTTCATTCTGACCCGAGATCAGATTCTAAAAAATGTCTTCTACATCCTGACAGTTTTTCATTCTGACCCGAGATCAGATTAAAAAAATGTCTTCTACATCCTGACAGTTTTTCATTCTGACCCGAGATCAGATTCTAAAAAATGTCTTCTACATCCTGACAGTTTTTCATTCTGACCCGAGATCAGATTCTAAAAATGTCTTCTACATCCTGACAGTTTTTCATTCTGACCCGAGATCAGATTCTAAAAAATGTCTTCTACATCCTGACAGTTTTTCATTCTGACCCGAGATCAGATTCTAAAAAATGTCTTCTACATCCTGACAGTTTTTCATTCTGACCTGAGATCAGATTCTAAAAATGTCTTCTACATCCTGACAGTTTTCATTCTGACCCGAGATCAGATTAAAAAAATGTCTTCTACATCCTGACAGTTTTTCATTCTGACCCGAGATCAGATTCTAAAAATGTCTTCTACATCCTGACAGTTTTTCATTCTGACCCGAGATCAGATTCTAAAAATGTCTTCTACATCCTGACAGTTTTTCATTCTGACCCGAGATCAGATTCTAAAAAATGTCTTCTACATCCTGACAGTTTTTCATTCTGACCTGAGATCAGATTCTAAAAATGTCTTCTACATCCTGACAGTTTTTCATTCTGACCCGAGATCAGATTCTAAAAAAATGTCTTTTATGTCAGTCGCTCTTCGACTTTTCAAAAATAGCAGAGCTACAAGCTGGTAGCGCGCCACTCGGTGGCTGATGGCTGGGGTCGTGAGACATGGCCAAAGCATTCCCCACGCAGTCATAGCACTTACCCTAACCCCTTAGATAGCATTTCTGTAGACTTAGATAGCATTTGACACAGACTTATAGCATGTTATGTAGACAGCACTATAATTGTATTGTATATAGTCATAGCACGCCATAGTACATATGTATAGCATAGTAGTGAATATGTATAGTTTATTATGTATAGTGTATGTATAGTTTCATCATATAGATATTCCACTGTTACCTTCTTAGCTTACGCATGTCTCATGATAAATGCTTTTATGTGATGTATTCCCATGCTTTTGTTCTTGCTTAAATGTAAGTCGCTCTGGATTAAGAGCGTCTGCTAAATGCCTAAATTGTAATTGTAAATTGCAGTCAAAAACATTGAGAATCCCTGAATGTAATGGAAGCCTTGAATCATCTTGGTCAGTGATATTTACAGTATGCAGTTTCATCAGACAATGATACACAGATCCAACTCAGTTGCACTGATTGTATAATATAACACATGTGGGGCTTTCTGCATGTTGAGCTCAACCATGTCAGGAGGTTGTCTTTAATGTTCTCGGTATACAGTAGAGTCTAGTGTGGGTTTCCATAGTTCATACTATTATAAATAGTCCTCTTTCATAAAAGGCCCTCGTGTGACTTTGCATATTGAATAAGCAATCTTAGTCTAAACTCTAGCAATTCACTGGATGTGATGTGACGCATAACCAGCTCTATATTTAGATGTTGGAAATTCATTTTTTATGGTGAAATTATTTTCAAGTGTGCCTATTTTCCGTCCTTGGAAATGGACAGATTGTTATTTTAACAGTTGTAGATTTGTTTTAAATACTGTTTTTATTAGGCATTTTGTATTTCTCACATAACTTCAGAATATAATTTACAGATAATTGAGTAAGTAAGTAATATAAAACAAAAAAGTAATAATATTAGTTATTAGTTATTAGTTATTTTAGCCGTTCTTAAAAAAAAATAAAGTATAGTAGATTGTCATTTATTGTACTGATTTGATACCATAAAACCTGCCACAGTTCCAGGATTAAATTTAAGTGGTGTCAGTTTGCTTTTTTCTTCCACATAGTACTGTTTTCATAAATTAATGACAAAGACCATACGTTTCTAATAGAATAATGTTTAAATATTCTTTAATAATGACATTTTCAAATGTTGTACGGTTGAGATTTCAGTGTTGCATTCATACTAAAATGAATTAAAGCAACCTTTTGTTGTCTTTGTGATTCGGTTTCTTGAGTGTCCAAAAACTATTATCTGAAATACTCACAGTAGCCATAATAAAAATGTGTGCTTTTTAAAAATGGCCACTTTGGATATTGAAAATTAAACTATTTAGTTAATTAATAAAACAGACATGCATGTGACAATATGTTAGTCTGTGTTGGCTTATTATCTTTCACTGTTCCTTTAGGATTGTTCATGTTGATTGTAGATATTATGATCACCATACCACTATAATTAGTCTCTTTTAGCCGATTCAATTATGGACCTCAATAATATTCTTATTATTTATTTACCCTTATTTTCTCAAAACACACACTAGTCAACCCATTTTATTGGATAGTTTGACAAAGCGTCAAATGGTTAAATTGCACTAGTAAATGACATTATTATATTTTCAATCTGATAATTGATTGAAAGTGAATTATGCTTTCTGAATCTTGGAATGATCAGAGTCCTTGAAATTTGCTCCGACGTCGAGTGTTATTTAATCTATAGTTTGATACACAATGAGCCATTTTCAGATTAAGCCTCCGTCTTTAGAATAAATTAAAGTTGGAATTAAAAAGTTATATATTAACTGTATGTCCTAATTAACTCCTGACTGACTACAATTCATTCTCTCTCTCCTCGGACTATAGGTTCAGACAGGGCTTCTTTCAATAATCCTCACACATACTGTGTACAGCCCAGTCCAACCCCAGCCCCCAAAATGGAATCTATGCACGCCACGCACGGCTGGAAAACATACAGAATACAACTTCATGTCCACGCTCTTTAACATACAGAATACAACTTCATGTCCACGCTCTTTAACATACAGAATACAACTTCATGTCCACGCTCTTTAACATACAGAATACAACTTCATGTCCACGCTCTTTAACATACAGAATACAACTTCATGTCCACGCTCTTTAACATACAGAATACAACTTCATGTCCACGCTCTTTAACATTCTACAAAACATACAGAATAACATACAGAACAAACATACAGAACAAACATACAGAACAAAACATACAGAATACAACTTCATGTCCACGCTCTTTAACATTCTACAAAACATACAGAATAACATACAGAACAAACATACAGAACAAACATACAGAACAAAACATACAGAATACAACTTCATGTCCACGCTCTTTAACATTCTACAAAACATACAGAATAACATACAGAACAAACATACAGAACAAACATACAGAACAAAACATACAGAATACAACTTCATGTCCACGCTCTTTAACATTCTACAAAACATACAGAATAACATACAGAACAAACATACAGAACAAACATACAGAACAAAACATACAGAATAACATACAGAACAAACATACAGAACAAACATACAGAACAAAACATACAGAATACAACTTCATGTCCACGCTCTTTAACATTCTTCGTATTCACTTAAACTTTTACCCTTCTGGTCAAGACACACCAGAGCAGCTGCTCATGACATGTAGACGTTAGTAAAAGGCCACCTCGGCTGCAAGACCGACAGAGCGGTGTTGCTTTTAAGAGAAGGACTACTTGCTTTTAACCCATTTAGACCCGAGGCCGATTCTACAAATGCCTTCTAAATTCTGACAGTTTTCTGAAAAACACTGTGTTTCTTATCTATGTCAGTTGGTGCTCAACCTCTTTCATGTCAAGGACCCCCAAAAACGATATGTATTTGGCCGCCGACTCCCATCTGAAAATATGTTGTTCCAGGGACCCCCCAGAAGAGAAGATTTGAGTTAAAAACGCTCGCTCTGAAAGAATATATTAAGATTTGCGCCACATTGTCACGATTTTTCAAAAATAGCAGACCTACAGGCTCATAGCGCGGCACTCGGTGCCGCGCTATGAGCTTGTAGATCTGCTATTTTTCAATAGCTAAAGTATAACATAATGCTTAAAACACCAAAAGGGGTTCCCGCCCAGAGATGGACTATACTGCTTTTAAGAGACATACAGACCCACGAGTGCCGCCTTTAAGACACACAGACCCACGAGTGCTGCTTTTAACAGACACTAGTCATGCTTGAGACTGACAGACATTCTAGCGCCTCGCATGGCTTCACCAGGAGCTAAGCAAAGGGCCACGGACATTGCAGAAGCAACAATAATATACCCAAAGGGACTAATTTGTATAAGTAGTGGTCCTGCAGCAATATGTAAACATCCCATGCAGCCAGGCAGCGAGGGGCGCCTCGCTGAGGGATCAGGATGTAGGATTAAGGCCACTGGAAGGTTGAAACCAAAATAGACACAGAGAACACACACACACTTACGCAAGTGAAAGGGGCAACATTTTCATCCTGGATTCTAGATTCAGTTATGCCACAGCAGAGCCAAACTTGCACTCATCATCATCAGGGTTAAAGGAGAATTCCATGCTAGAAGGCTTTCTTACCTTTCTTTGTAGTCGTTACGTCCCCACCAAAGAGGTCCAGGTGTTATTTTGTGCAAAAGCTCCTTATTGGCTATTTCCCCTACCATAAGCCCTAAATGAATTGCATTGAATTGAATGGGAATTGAATGGGGCTATGGGGTGTTGTGCTAATTTGCTTATTTCCATCGCTCAAAATTATAATTCTTTTGTATATATCCTCTCTTCATAATGTAAATAATATCCCAAGCGGCACACTTTACTACTTATTCCGATGGAAATAAGCGAATTAGCACAACACCCCATAGCCCCATTCAATTCCCATTCAATTCAATTTAATTCATTGAGCGCTTATGGTAGGGGAAATAGCCAATAAGGAGCTTTTGCACAAAAAAACACCTGGACCTCTTTGGTGGGGACGTAACAACTACAAAGAAAGGTAAGAAAGCATTCTAGCATGGAATTCTCCTTTAAATACGTACAATCCAGTTCAGAAGATGGATGTACTTTGACAACCAAATGCGTGAACGAGAACAGACTTGGTATTTTGTTTTGTGTTGAGACTATAGCCATGGTTCACATCACATGACGCTCGTACTTAACGAGCGCCGTGGCTTAAAACTTCCGCGATGTTTTACACGATCGTTACATTGTAAACGTGTACATAAACATTTACATTTCAAATATAAAGTGCTCAGCACACACGGGCCACGGGCGTGTGGAATTTGCTGGTACAGCGATTAGCATTGCTGCATTCGGCGTTGTGTAATAAAAGGCATTTTTCTCAGAGCTGGTTTTTTTTGCCATAGGCTTTCAACTACGCGTTTTAACCCATTCTGACCTGAGATCAGATTTAAAAAATGTCTATTACATCCTGACAGTTTCATTATTAACCCATTCTGACCTGAGATCAGATTAAAAAAATGTCAGTCGTTTTTTTTAGATTTTTCAAAAATAGCAGACCTACAAGCTCGTATCGCGCCACTCGGTGGCGCGATATGAGCTTGTAGATCTGCTATTTTTCAATAGCTAAAGCATAACATGATGCCAACACCAAAATGGGTGCCCGGTCAGAAGTTAACTATAGAACTAAGATGAGAGAACATATTACTCCAGTTTTGGCTTCACTGCACTGGCTTCCGGTTGTTTTTAGGATTGATTTTAAAATTATTTTACTTGTCTATAAAGCTCTCAATGGTCTCGCACCTTCCTACCTACATGACTGCCTGCCTAAATATGTCCCAAACCGCCCCCTAAGGTCTTCCACTGCTGGCCTGCTCGCTTTGCCTAAAAAAATGGCAACTACAAAATACGGGGAAGCAGCTTTTTGCTTCTACGGGCCGTCGGCATGGAACAAACTCCCACTGTACCTTCGTCAGGCAGCCTCTGTAGACATTTTTAAAGCTCAGCTCAAGACCCACTGATCATTTATTTTTTATTTTATTTGTTATTCATGTCCTCACTGTATTGCATTACTGCTTGTTTTTTGTCGTTGCCTTGCTTTTCTTTTATTCTCCATTGTTCTGTAAAGCACTTTGAGCTGCATTTCATATCATGAAAGGTGCTATACAAATAAAGTTTTATTATTATTATTATTATTATGCGCACATAGATAAATGTGTCTAAGACATAAATTATTGCAAATTATTACAACTTAGTCCAAATAATACATTGCTCAAGAGTTTTGTCAGTATCATATGTTTTGAGTGAATCGTTCAAGAAATCTCTTCAAATTTCAATGAGCACTTTTTATTGACGTGTTCATAACATAACCTCATGTTTCAAATATTTGCCATATAAGTAGTCTGAGCTCACATCACACACTCCACTCGCTATAACGACATTCGATGTGGTTCGTCAAATCGCCACGGGGCGAAGCTTCCTTCCACGGTCGACTCAAACAGATCTGAACGCCTGTAAAAATGTTAATGTTGTGTCTTTAGCCATTATGTCATGCTGTCTCTCTATGGTGGTGGTGGAGGAGGAGGAGGGGGGGAGGAGGAGGAGGGGGGGGGAGGAGGAGGAGGAGGGGGAGGAGGGAAGGACCCATGGTGGGGAGAAAGGCCCCAGTTGTGGTGACTTTCCATAAACAGAGGAGTGGGATTATTAATAGTGCTCCCCTGAGTTCAGTGCCATCCAAGAAGCCCTGTTGCCTCGTCTAAGGCCTTGCTCGACTGAGTGTGAGTGTGAGTGTGAGTGTGTGTGTGTGTGTGTGTGTGTGTGTGTGTGTGTGTGTGTGTGTGTGTGTGTGTGTGTGTGTGTGTGTGTGTGCCTGTGAGAGGTGCGGGGTGAAAAGGACAATCACAGTGCTATGCAGAAGAAGAGGGTGATGCAATTCCAATGGGAATCACATGGTATCCAATGTATGGGTTCCAAACTTCCACACACATGTCAGAAACAAATCATGTGGAGGGACTTAATTGTCCCATTCCTTCCAAACCTAGCAGGCGTCACGCTGACGGATATATGGTTCAATGTAAACAATAAGAGGGTATACAGTATGCACATGACATGACATGACATCATCATACCCGGAAGATATGTGGGAACATCTACTGAGTGGCAAAACAATAAAAAATAAATACTTTCTGGCCTTGACAGCCCAGACATCCAAACTGAAAAGTCCTATAATAATATAGGACTTTTGGCAAAGTGGCAAAGTGAGTGGAAAAGTGAGTTTAACGTCATTAAATGCAATCATATTATGATTGCATTTAATGACGTTAAATGACATTAAACTCACTTTTCCACTCACTTTGCCATTCGCATACCCTCTGTAGTAAATCTTGCCTCATTCAAAAGGCCAACTCAATGAACCTATACACCATAAGTTAAGAGTTTATATAAACTGAATTGAAGGTATAAGTAGAATGTAGCGAGCAATCTAGAATAAAATGTAAATATTCAGATGTAATTAAATGCCTCTGGTGAACTAAAGCATCCTCTCATGCTTGCTCTCATCGTGCAGATCCATTGTCAAGCTATTTAGTATATTTTGCAGTTCCCCTGCTTGAAAGGGGATGGTACAGATCCATAAGGAGATTTTAACTGGGTTTCACTCATACTCCTCTTTACTTAGTTTTTGTAGTTGAGTACAGTACATGGGCATTATGAGTAAGTATAATGCACATTCAATCAATACACATACTTTACATGTTTTAAACACCTGTAGGCTAAATATAATTTTTACTTAATAGTGTCTCTTAAAACAACTCATTTTGAATCAATTCATTTTTACTAAATTCATTTTTAAACTGTTTAACAGTGAAATGTAAATTAAATAAACTGAATTAATTAGTATCATTGTAACCGTTTTTTATCAATCAATAATCAATTCAAATGTATTTTAAATAAAATAATCATGTCCAATTGGCCATCATGTTTCCTTTAACTTCAAGTCATCACAGACAACAACAACAAACAATAACAAGTGTCCATGAACTGGGGCCTGTTTCACGAAACTTGGATTAGAGATTAAGCCGGGATTTAACACATATCCTGGCTTAATATAGCCTGGATCAGTGATTAACCGGTTTCATGAAAGCTGGTTGATCTTGCCAGATTAACTTAACCAGTTAACCTGGATATGTTGAGGCTTGATTCGGTTTCATGAAAGTGATGCTACATTAGTTACCATGGAAACTAATGCTTTGGATTTAGCCTGCTCCGGACCAGGCTAACAGCCAGGTTTAACCTAACCCTGATGTCTTTACTGTTCATTAAGCAGTCAAACTCATCACAAACCAATGATGTTTTCCAGATTTATTCAATTATTATGGGTTTATGTTGCCTTATTTGTATCGGTCTGCATTAAAGGACTAATTTAAGCACTATCAAATAACCAAAATATATAGGCTGCACAACATCATGACAGCTTGTGAGCTTGTAGATCAGCTGCTTTTGGTGAATGTTCCCCATGAATAGGTTTGCTGTCATGCAAGTGCACGGTTAAGAATAATTATTATATTATATATTTTTTTTTTGTAAAAGTGAAAACCACTAAATATTACCATTACTCATTGTTTTACAACATATTACCATTGTAACGTTTCACCCACTACTAGTCCTACATACTTACACCTAGAAACCCCATTCAAACCTATTTAGGTTCATCCTACGGTGGACATGTGTGCCTGAAAAGGAATCTTTGAAATGTTTCATAGTTTTAGAAATATAGTGCTTTCAAATTTGAGACATTTATAGGCAGATAGTGGCACTTCAAAAAATCACTTTCACCTAGAAACTCCATTCACACTTTGTAAAATTCAGCTTACTGTGGAGAAACATGCTAAAACTTTTTACTTTGAAACATTTAGTAGTTTCTGAGTTATTTAACTTAAACGCCCAATGCATTCTCAATGGCAATAGCACAAACTTTGGCATGCTACATGAACCCATGACCCTCACCAGTCTGGCCCCTGTCTGGACAACAACCCCCTTCCCCAAAGGTAGCTCCCTCAGAGGAGGGAGTTATGGCCAAATATCACAATGCGACAATATCATTATGCTTACAATATTAAGAATTCTGTTTTAAGTTAATAGTAGTGGTAAAATGTAAACTATATTTTTGGGGTAGTTAATCATTCAGTCTATCCACTATTGAGAGTATGTTCTCTCTTTAATTACAGCAGCAGTATTTATTTTAGAAGTTTAAGTCCTTGTATCAGTAAGTCTTGAATAGATTAGTAAAGATAATGAGGTATACAGAAGGGGGCTGTAATGAAACTATTAAGTATGCAAACTGCCTTAATACCCCATGAAGAAGAAGGATCAGTAAATCTGTGATCCACATAATGGGTCTAGAGACAAAAAGCCATACTGTCTATTAAGCCAGGCTTGCTGATCCCGGCTCGCCAAATCCGCCAATTCTGAGCCTCGCTTGGCTTTAGTGGAACGGAATAAACCAGGCTGTAAAGATCAGGATTTAAAAAGCCTGGCTTTGGCCTGAATCCTGGATTAGTTAATCCAAGTTTCGTGAAACAGGCCCCCAGCATGATCTCATGTAAACAAATAAACAGTTCTCTCTCACCGGCTGCTTCGATCTCCAGCATTTATATGGCTGCACCGTTCTGCTCTGATGTTTCAGTGTGTGTTGCTCCTGTTTGGACCATAGACTGCTGTTCCTCATGGAGCTTATAATCCTACACAAACAAAACAAAGCTCTTTCCTCCTCTCTTCCTGTGTTTGGTCAACGCCCTACTCTCAGGTGCAGTGAATGCACTGACGCTGATTGGTCAGGCAATTAGGGAGTGACTGAGTGACAATCAGCCTGAGTGTCAGTGGCAATGAGTGTCAGTCCAGATATTAACCCTTTGCTCTCCTTTTCCTCCAAGTTGACTTCACATCCTTCATAGACATACAATTCTGCATCCAATCAGTGTTGTTTTCGTCGACTAAAACTAAAACGAAAAATGTTCGTCGACTACCTTTTTGCACTGACAAAAACGAATGGAAACCAAATGAAAACTAAGCTATGATGACTAAAACTAAGACTAAATATACTGACAATTTCGTCGACAAATAAAAACTAGACTAAAATGTTAGGAAGGGATTAGTGGACAAGAGATCCAGTATAAGTCATTTTACTCTTGGTTTCATGCTGGAAATAGCTGATCTACAAGCTCACAACGCGTCGCAACGCGACGCGTTGTGAGCGGCTATTTTCAGCAAGTGTAAAAACACTCATTACGACGGCATCAAGGCCCGCCAAAACACATTTTAGTCGACTAAATCACCTGTAGATTTAGTCGACTAAAATCTTATGACATTTAGTCGACTAAAACTAGACTAACACTAAGACATTTCCAGGTGACTAAAATGTGACTAAAACTAAATGAAGTTTCAGTCCAAAGACTATATGACTAAACTAAAATAGAAATTTGCTGCCAACAAAACAACACTGCATCCAATGAAAAACCCTGCTCTTTGTTTTCAAAGCTCCTAACGGTCTTGCCCCCTCAAACATGGCCGACCTCATAACAGGCAACTATAGTAGCTCTCAAACTACACACATGAAGGCTAGCCCTGCAGCACCCTTGAGATCTGTAACCCATTCTGACCTGAGATCAGATTCATACGAGGTTTCCGCTGGACACACACTGGTCTGATGAACCCATTCTGACCTGAGATCAGATTCTAAAAATGTCAGTCGTTCTTCGATTTTTTCAAAAATAGCAGACCTACAAGCTCGTATCGCGCCACTCGGTGGCGCGATATGAGCTTGTAGATCTGCTATTTTTCAATAGCTAAAGCATAACATGATGCCAACACCAAAATGGGTGCCCGGTCAGAATGGGGTAAAGGACAACTTTAGTTTTTTTCAACCAAGGTTCATGTTTTAGGTTGTTATTAGAGAAACTAAAGGGTGAGAGTTATTTTTTTTTCATTTGCTGCTTTCTTTTGTTTTGGGGATTTTAGCAGTTTTTGACAGGGGGGCGGGGGCATTCGAGCATGGGGCTAAATAGCCTATGTATCTTTTTACAAAATATTATGGCGATTTATTTTTTTATTATTTACTATAGTCCTCATAAACCCCAAGAAATTACATCTGGCCACAAAAGATCACAGGATCTATTGAATGTGACAAACTGACATATTGAGCCTATGACACACAGTATAAGCCTTCCCCCAGTAGGCTACCTTCACATTCAGTAGATCCTGTGATCTTCTGTGGCCAGATGTAATTTCCTGGGGTTTATTAGGACTATAGTGAATAATAAATAAATAAATCACCATCAAATTTGGTAAAAAAAATACATATTTAGCCCCATGCTCGAATGCCCCCTGTCAAAAAGAGCTAAAATCCCTAAAACGAAAGAAAACAGCAAATGAAAGAAAATTAACACTCACCTTTTAGTTTCTCTAATAACAACCTAAAACATGAACCTTGGTTGAAAAAAACTAAAGTTGTCCTTTAAATCCAAATTGAAAAGTCATCTTTTTATAGTCTGGCTTGAGGTTTTTTTTATGTTGTTGTTATTTGCTGTTGTGTTTTCACTATTGCTATTGTCTTTACTATTTGCACTATATGAATATTTGTTCTGGAAAGCGCTTTGGGTCAACTGCTGTTGTTTTTAAATGTGCTATAAAAAAATAGAATTGACCTAACATAGTCAATGTGACTTAATGTAACTGTTGGTGATTTACACAAAGGTCACATCACACACACATCAGTGATTAACACATAATATTACAAACACGCCAGTGGTGTAGATATCAATATACCGTCTGCATATATGATATAGATATAAAACATATATATATATAGATATAAAACAAATGCTAAATCAGTGTGACACACGTATGATATCTATACATTAAGACGGATGACCTGTTTACTACAAAAGTATTGCATGCAATGTAGCCAGCTACACACAAAACAAAAAAAACAGGCTTCTTTAAATCAGCAAATGAAATGTCTTGAGATAAGAAAAGTACGGCGATACTGAAAAGTACAGTATGCAAAGCAGCAAGTAAGGCAGACTCACACAGAGCGATACAATGTTGTCTAATTAACAGCTAGTGTTGACTTTTTACTGTATATGAACAGTATACTGAAACAACATGCAACACGTCGTACGGCCAGAGCAACAGGATAATATTTGTACGTTACAGACCAGTATAACCTCTCTTCAAGACTCAGCATGCACACGTTGCCATGCACAAACTCTAGCCCATTCATTCTGACCTGAGATCAGATTCATACGAGGTTTACCTGCCGGACACACACTGGTCTGATTAACCCATTCTGACCTGAGATCAGATTAAAAAAAATGTCAGTCGCTCTTCGATTTTTCAAAAATAGCAGACCTACAAGCTCGTATCGCGCCACTCGGTGGCGCGATATGAGCTTGTAGATCTGCTATTTTTCAATAGCTAAAGCATAACATGATGCTGACACCAAAATGGGTGCCCGTTCAGAATGGGCTAGTTGCCCTCGACGGTCAGCAGCACACAGCATTTGAAGCCATATTGGGACCCACTGTTGGCCCCGGCCTGTACGTGTTGCATGAGTGAGATCCTTATAGCCGGGATAATAACAGGCGGGTTCTTAATGCCAACAAGGGCTTTTTGCTGTTGGGTTTATCTTGGATGTGTTGGGATATGACAGGACCGACCGCGGACCCCCTGGGGGTTATAGCTGAAAGATGACCCCGGTTGGAGTAAGACCCCATAACATTTGCTGCAAAGCGTGCAGATTGAGGAGACGGAGCGGCTTCAGGCCAAGTTTGGCACTGAGCAGTGAGATCTTTGGCAGCAAATTTCTATTTTAGTTTAGTCATAGTCATTTAGATTTAGTCACATTTTAGTCACTTGGAATGTGTGGAGCGTTAGTCTAGCTAGCATGAAACCAAGTGAAAAATGACTTTTCTTTTGTTTATACTGGATCTGTTGTCCACTAGTCCCTTCCTAACATTTTAGTCTAGTTTGTATTTGTTGACGAAATTGTCAATATATTTAGTCTTAGTTTTAGTCATCGTAGCTTAGTTTTCATTTAGTTTCCATTTAGTTTTCGCCAGTGAAAAAAGGTAGTCGACGAGCAATTTTCGTCTTATTTTTTGTCGACGAAAACAACACTGGCACTGAGCATTGTAAGCGGCGGCGGCGGCGGCGGTGGGGGTGGGGGTGGGGGAGGTGGGTTGGTGTAACATTCTGTTGGAAACAGGCGTTCTTGTGCCGCGCTATAGCGCTGGACAAAAGAAGGGCATCAGTCAGTGGAGGACCAGCTGCAACAGATGCTGTGAGATCATCTGAGATGTGAAGGAGTGAAGTGGGA